>NC_087180.1:15636614-15659114 GCF_035594125.1 Scylla paramamosain | reverse complement strand
ACGGAGAGAGAGAGAGAGAGAGAGAGAGAGAGAGAGAGAGAGAGAGAGAGAGAGAGAGAGAGAGAGGGGAGGGGGGAGAGGATTACGTACCTGTCAACACGTTTTTTTGTAAATGGACTTACCTTTAATTAAGTCACCTTGTAAGAGAGAGAGAGAGAGAGAGAGAGAGAGAGAGAGAGAGAGAGAGAGAGAGAGAGAGAGAGAGAGATGCAGTTTCTCGTCACCATTAGATAAGTTCTTGTATCTCTCTCTCTCTCTCTCTCTCTCTCTCTCTCTCTCTCTCTCTCTCTCTCTCTCTCTCTCTCTCTCTCTCTCTCTCGGATAATGAAACTTGCATAAAAATTTTCCCTCAAGAGACAAAAGGAAAAAAATTCTTCCCCTTCTCCTCAAACCATGATCGTTCCCGTCTTGTTTGTCTTGTCAGCGGCAATATACTCTCTTCCTTCTTTCCCTCTCCCTCTCTCTCTCTCCCTCTCTCCCTTTCTCCCTCTTGAACCTTCACGGAGCCATTGATCCGCTCTGGAGTGCCAAGGGGTGGAGGGAGAGGAGGGAGAGGCACTTGAAGGCACGGCGGTGATAAGGCTCTCCACTGCCCCTCCTCCTCCTCCTCCTCCTCCTCCTCCTCCTCCTCCTCCTCCTCCTCCTCCTCCTCCTCCTTATTATCATCGTCATCATCATCTTTTCCTCTTCCTCTGTGTCCTTTCTGTAGTTTCCCTTCATACTGTGTCCTTGTGTGTGCGGGAAGTGGGTTACGTGGAGGAGATTGCTGGGGAGTGGTGGTTATGATGAGTATGTGGGTAGTGGGTGTGTGGGGTGCCAGGTTGTGGTGTGTGGTGTGGCAGGACTGGCGGTGATGAATGTTGTGGTGATGAGTGAGCGGTGCGGTGAGAGATGAGTGGCAGGTTCCGGCTGGCGGGGGACGCCTAACCTTCCTTTCACTAACTGTGGCGGTCAACAGGGGCTGGCGTCAGGGGAAGCCCGGAGTGGGGCGGGGTGACGTGGCCCTTTTGAGGAGCCCCTGGGGTGTCCACGACCCCCAGGGGAAGATCAGCGACACGCGCCCACGTCCCCCAGCCCACCACGCCCACCATGAACATCGCCAAGCTGCGACACACGCTGATGCGGTCTCGCACGCCCACGGGCGCCGAGATGAAGCAACAGAACAGCCTGGAGGTGCCACCGCAGGTGCGCTCCGCCTCCTTCGACGAGATGCAGCTCAAGCCGGGCCGCCGCGAGTCGTCCTCGTCGTCGTCGTCGCCGGCAGAGCGCCAGTCGTTTCTCCTGCGCGTGCCCTACCTGGGCCCCAAGCGCTCCAAGAGCTTCGACTCTGGCTGCGGCGACGTGGACGACACCGACTCGTCGTCGCGGAAGAAGAGCTCGCGGCCGTCGTCGCTGGACAAGAGCAGCCAGCAGTGCGTGCATTGCATATACGTGGAGGAGCTGACGCGCCGCTTCGGGGGCGAGCCGCGGCGCATCTCGTACAACACCTCGCTCGACATGGTCAGCAGCCTCGACAGCTCGCGGGAGGAGGCCGAAGACGAGGACGACGATTGGGACGACGACGACAGCTCCAACGACGAGTTGCACGAGGTGATATGCGGCATCAAGGTCACGCTGAGCCCGAACTCGCCGTCGTCGGCGTCGCCCACGCAGGAGGAGGCCCCGCTGCCCGCCGCGCCGCCCCGGGTCAAGGCCGCCTCGCCCAAGCTGGAGCGCCAGCCCGCCGTCTTCTGCATGAACACCAGCGCCGAACTCAGCTCGCAGGAAAACAGCTTCGACCTGAGCGACGGCGGCTACAGCCACCACGGCTCCTACCTGTACCTGGGCTCCTCAAGCGAGTACGGCGACGCAGAACACGGAGAGCAGGGCGGGGAGGCGGCGGCGGCGGCGGGGGGATCCGGGGGGAGCGCCCGCGGGAGGGTGTCACTGACGTGTACCTGGAGGTGCCGGCCCGCAGGGACCGCGCTGCCTCGCTCGACATCTCCTTCGCCAGCTTCCCCAAGCCCGAGGAGCTTAGCAAAAGCTCCCCCGCTGGGCTCACCCGATCCTGCTCCCTCGAGCCACCCAAGGCCCTGCGCTCCAAAAGCATCGACATCGAGCTGCCCACAGAGGAGGACGGGGACTACAAGGTGGTGGTGACCTCGCCCAAGTCTGCCAAGTATGTAGCCCTGCCCCGCACCCTGTAGCACGTGTCCGTAGAGTAGCGGTTCCCTCCCCTGCCAGTCCTCGGCCCCAGCGTCCACCACAACGTGAGTATCCGCAGTCACTCCCGGCCCGCCAGCCCCTCCAGCATCATCAGCCCTGAACCCTAAGCCAGACAGATCGGATGCCGGGGCGCCAGGTGAGTGGAGTGTTTGTTGATCTGATTAGGGACGTGGCGAGGCGGGTGCCGGAAGGGGCCAGCCAGGTGAGTAGCGGGATCATCAGGTAATGGGAGGGAACTTGCAGGTAATGGGACGCAGTGAAAAGCTGGAATAGAATGATGACAGAGGCGCCGGTGAGGAGAAGAAAGTAAACAAAGCAGCGACAGAGTAAATATTTCATCTGTGACGCTAAACTTCAGTGCGTGCAGAGAGAGAGAGAGAGAGAGAGAGAGAGAGAGAGAGAGAGAGAGAGAGAGAGAGAGAGAGAGAGAGAGAGAGAGAGAGAGAGATGAGGGTTAGCGGCGGATCAATATGAAGTCATTGCCGAATAAGGAAGGCGGGTCAACAGGTAAGCCACACCTGAGCGCAAATCATGTAGGTGTGTGATTTTGCTCCATTACTGTTTGTTTCATAATTACACCTTCTCCTTTACGGCTAATTAGGCTAATTGCTATAAATTTTATCTCATAATTGCCTATATTTGCATTTTATTCATTTTCCTTTTGCTTTTCGGTGTTTGTCTTGTTATTGTACTTGTGACCTTTATGAATATTTATTCTTGTTTGCCCTCTCTTATATTTTCACTGGAATATTTTTGTGTTGCGTTGGAATGAAGTGGAATTAAATCTTCATTGTGTTTATTTATTTATTTTTTCTTTTGTTGTACTGTTTTCTTTTTTTTTATATATTACCTTTTACATATCAACTTTGTTCACGTATGGTTTTGTTTTGTGTATGAGTACTTTTCATTTCCGTCCATGTATGTATGTATGTATGTATGTATGTATGTTGTAATGGTATCGTTCCTACGTTTCTGTTTGGGACGTGTACGATTTTGTTGTGTTTTGTTTGAACGTAAAACTTTTATTTCATATTATTTTTTCTCCCTATTTTGCATTCCACATTCTTTTTCATTCTGAAGTCACACTTTTTTTCAGACTTTTGTTGCATAAATTATGTTCTTCATTAGCGCTTCCTCTTTACAAAGTACTTGGCTTTGTTTGCTTTTTTTTAATTACCTACTACGCATTTTAATTATGTCTTTCTTTGGAGATTTACGTTTTTTCTTTCTTTTCAGTTTCATTGTTACCCTTTATTTCGTTAATAGAATGTTTTACTTTACGAGTGTCCAATCTTTTTTTTACCTTTGTTGGTGTCATAAGCAGATTTTTCGCTTCGTTTTCTTTGTTACTTCATTGTTATTGTCTAAAGTATGTCTGTGTTTGTGTGTGCTTTTTCTTTTCCTTTTCCTTTTCCTTTTCCTTTTCTACAAGTAGCATTCAATTTTTTACGTCGTTGGTTTCATGTGCATGTTTTCGTCCTCTATGTGTCCGTCCGTTAGCATATTCTTTCTGTGCGGTGTTATTCTTTATTCTTTCCTTCCTATGTGTGTTGTTCTCGAGTTTCGCATATGCGTCTCTCATTCTGCCTCTCTGGAAGAATCTGCTCCAACGCTGCATAATAGATGAGGCTCCTGCTTCTTTGTTACCTGAGCCAGTTCTCTTTTTTGTGTTTACTCTTATTTTCCATTTTTAAAAAAGCAGAGCTACGTGTTTCTCCCGTAAGGGTGTGGTTTGTGCGCGTGCCTCTCGCTTGCTGGTATGAATTCTGGATAGTGATAGTGGTAGTAGTAGTAGTAGTAGTAGTAGTAGTAGTAATAGTAGCAGTAGTAGTAACAGTAGCAGCAGTAGAAGAAATGGTAGTAGTAATAGTGGTAGCAATAATAGTAGTAGCGATGAAAGTTGACCAGCAGTGTCAGTAGCAGTAACAGCAGAAGCACTAACACAAAATCATCACGAGCAGTAGTAGCGGTAGCAGTAGCATTAACAGCAGGCCAGTAGAGAGCAGTATCAGTAGGAATAATACCAGCAGTAGGTCGGCATGGACAGTAGCATCAGTAACTACATCATTAGCAGCAACAACAGCCTGAGTCGCCACTAAGCCCCGCCCTTCGTCCCCTCACAGGAAGGCGATCAACTCGGAGGTCGAGATCCAGTGTGAAAATGGCGAGCGCCGCGTCCTTCGCTCCACCTGCGACTGGAACGAGGGAGCCATCAACGGCGACCACCTGTGGTGCCCCACCTCCGCCTCAGGGGACTTCTGCTACGTCGGCGAGGACTACTGCTGCGTGAGTATCTGACCTTTAAGCCTCGTTCTCTTTATAATAGTATATATTTTTCTTGTTTGTGTATTACCTGAGTGCACAGTTTGCATGAATATTTGACAAGTATGTACATTTCATTCCTCTCTATCGTACATTATAATATAGTTTCCTTTTTTTCTCTACTCGAGGAATGGTTTCATAATGCAGAGAGAATTGTTAAGACAACTTTACGTAAGCAGAAACACATACATTTTACTCATGTTTCTAACATTAAAGATGGTTCCCTTTTTCTTATTTCTAGGAATGATTTCATAATGCAAAGTGAAATGTCAAGACAGATTTACATAAGCGGAAAGGAAGTACTTTTAATATACTGTATATTTATGGCCGGTTGAGAAGCTCGTTTTCTTTTTTACATTGCTGGGGGCGGCTATTCATTTAATGCAAAACTTTTCAAATAAAAATCACAATGACATCTCATATAAACATCCTCGGCATGACTTTCACCTTGCAGCCACGCACCCAAGACAACAGAATTCACAGGTCCGTCATCTACCCCAGCTACTCATAACAATTCACGGGCGCGTTATTCAACCATTTCTATCCATTACCTCAACACACTTCCCGTCAGCCATCACCATAATGCCCCAAAAATCTACATACTAAAAGTTCGCCATAATACCAAGAGGCAGGGGAGGGGGGAATCTACTGTACATCCTATTCATTCTTTATATCTGTTATACTGCGACATTCTTCCTGAAAATATACCCGAGGGAGGAGGTGGAGGGGGTTCTTCTTACTTATTTATCTTCTTTTCATACAGACAGTGAGGACTCGTACAAAAGAGTAGTCAAAGAAAGTAGGTATCTTGATAAAATGTAGCAGGGTTTTTTTTTTTTTTTATATATATATGTAACTGCCCCAATTTATCTCCTCCTCCTCCTCCTCCTCCTCCTCCTCCTCCTCCTCCTCCTGTTTTCTTTCCTGTTTGCTCTCATACGAGTATTTGCTAATCTGAATTTAATTGTTTTCATGTTTGTTTTCATCATAGTGTGCATGTGCGTGTGTGCATGCGTGCGTGTGTGAGCGTGTGAGTGTTTGAGTCTTTGAGAGTGTGTGTGTGTGTGTGTGTGTGTGTGTGTGTGTGTGTGTGTGTGTGTGTGTGTGTGTATCTGCAAGAGGACCCTTAACCCAAGCACCACACACCATCCAAATCCTGCAATATTTCACAGTTAAATCAGACACATTCTCACATCCCCACATTTCAACAGCTGTCGACACGCACGTATTAGACTGAGTAATTGGCGAGGCAGTGGTGGTGATATTGTGGTATAGGGAGGATTAACAGTAAGCCTCCACCACCTTATAACCTCCCACTGCATGAATATATTCTCCTTCTTCCAATGTTTTTTATTTTTATTTTTATTTTTATTTTTATTTTTTTCAGCTGTAAGGGAAGGAAGGTGTGTGTATGTGTGTGTGTGTGTGTGTGTGTATGTATGTCTCCTCCCTCACCTTTCCTTTGAAGTTCTAGTGTGTTATCGGATCATCTCTTGTTTTTATCGCAGGTTCTGTTTTTCTCCCCTTTTTAGCATTCTCTCTCTCTCTCTCTCTCTCTCTCTCTCTCTCTCTCTCTCTCTCTCTCTCTCTCTCTCTCTCTCTCTCTCTCTCTCTCTCTCTCTCTCTCTCTCTCTCTCTCTCTCTCTCTCTGCTATGTGGTTAGGATAGGGAGAGATAGAAAGACAAGCATAAGGAAAGACAGGGATGGATTTACAGACAGACAGGCAGAGAGACAGACCAATAGAGAGAAAGATTGATTGATAAATAGATAAACAAAAAATCTGCATATAAATAGAAAGACAGAGATGATGGATAGGTAGATAGATAAAGTGATAGACAATTATTTTTTTTTTTCTTCGTAAGCAGGTGCAAACGAAGCTTCTCAAATATTAGCGAATCGCGGCGTGTCAAGGAAAATTAGCCTCATTATCTCGCACAGAAATTTGTCTTTTATAACGAGTAACAGAAGCGTCGCCTCAGTTTTTTTTTTTTTTTTTTTTTTTTTCCCCTCCCTCCCTCGGTCTCGTAAAAATTTTCCAGTCTTAAACTTTAATCTACGGGTCTGCGCATTTCCTTTCACTAGAGAAGAGATAGGAGTGAATTTTTACGACCCCCCACCCTCTCTCTTTTTTTTTTTTTATGTGTGTGTGTGTGGTGTGTTGTGCGGTCTATCTCTGGCTAACACACACACACACACACACACACACACACACACACACACACACACACACACACACACACACACACACACACACACACACACACACACACACACACACACACACACACATACACACACACACACTTACGTAAACCAGGGCTCATAACAATCCATTTTGATGAGTTTCCTTCCTTATTACTACTGCCATAATTCCTCTTAAGTGTTCGCCACCCACACCTGCCCTAATGTACCAGGTAGGAGAGAGAGAGAGAGAGAGAGAGAGAGAGAGAGAGAGAGAGAGAGAGAGAGAGAGAGAGAGAGAGAGAGAGAGAGCAATCCCCAAAACACACCTGTACATTTTCTTTTCCCTTTCAAGTTCTAAGGAAAAAAAAATAGAGGAAGGAAGTCAGGTAATTTCGAGAACCAGGGACACCTTAGAGAAAAGTGGAGGAAAATACTGTTAGTCTTCAAGGAAACCCATTTGTTGAGGTCGTGTGTGCCTAGAAGTGCATACCTTGTTCCCCTTATGCGTGAGATTGTACCAGCACCACGACGACCATCACTCTTCGCGCCCTCCTTCGCTTGCACTAATGCCTCCATCACTCTTACTTGCAGTCACCATCTCTACTAACTCGAAAACAGGAGGAATAGAAGGTGGAGAAGGAAAAAGAGGAGGAGGAAAAGGAATGTTACTTTTCACGCCTGTTTTTTGTCTCTGCTAGTATCTCCATCTTTTCTTGCACAGTCTTCACAATTTCCTGATAGCAGTAGTTGTGGTTGCAGTAGTAGTGGTATCAGTAGCAGTAATGGAAGAGGGAGTAATTGGAATAAGAGGAGTAGAAGTAATATTAGTCCACTTGCTGGTAAATTTGACCAATCATCTCCAGTAATATCAAAGCAAACTCAAGGGTAAAAATTCTCCCGTCCCAGTGACTTTTGGTAATTTTGGCTTCCTCTCAGTAACCTGCAAAATATTCCCACTTAGCGGCAAAATACGACTGAATGTTTTCGCTAGGCACTTCTACTACGTATATATATTTGTTATGGAAATTTCATGCATATCAGAACGGAACTTTGAGAGGATAAGTAGTCCTGCTCTCCACCTACTACTTAAAGCTTCCATCTCCCACTCCTCTTCCTCCTCCTCCTCCTCCTCCTCCTTACTTTTCCTTCCATTTATTCGACTCTGCTTCCACGTTATGGCGCCCGTATTTCCTCCTCCCCCTTTACCCTCCTTCTCCTCCCCTTCCTCCTCCTCCTCCTCCTCCTCCTCCTGTATCTTGATCCACCCAGCTGGAGCATATAATATTTTCCTTTCCTTGTCCACACTTTTCCCTTACGTTTCTTTTAAGGAGAATATTGTTTTTGCCTTTAGTCCTCCTCACTTTCCTGGATTTTGTTGTCCTCTCTTATTTTTGCCTTAACGCCATGCAGTATTTCCTAAACCTCCTCCTCCTCCTCTTCTTCCTCCTTCTCTTCCTCCTCTTCGTCCTCCTCCTCTTACTTTCGTTGCCTGTCCACCGCACTCTTTCACAAATTCACTTTTCTTAGTCGCTACTTTCTCAACCATTCTTCTCCTTCAGCACAACAAACATGGTGAAGAATAGAAACCTTTCCTCCTCCTCCTCCTCCTCCTCCTCCTCGTCTTCGTTTTCGTCTTCCTCCTCCTCCTCGGGTTATTTTTTTCTTTTTTTCTTTTCCTTTTCAGTTTCCAATGTATCTCCTTTAATTTCTCTTTGCGTGTCTGCCTGTCTGCCTGTTTAATCTCTCTCTCTCTCTCTCTCTCTCTCTCTCTCTCTCTCTCTCTCTCTCTCTCTCTCTCTCTCTCTCTCTCTCTCTCTCTCTCTCTCTCTCTCTCTCTCTCTCTCTCTCTATGGACATTCAATCTTCATCATTGCATTCTCTCTACTACGCCCTCCTCCTCCTCCTCCTCCTCCTCCTCCTCCTCCTCCTCCTCCTCCTCCTCCTCCTCCTCCTCCTCCTCCTCCTCTTCCTCCTCTGTCTTCTCCACCTTCTCTTCCACTTCCTCGTGCATTTAAAGTTTTCCTCTTTACGTTTCCTAGTTATTCTCTCATCTATTACTAACCTTCATTACTAAGCACTTCCTCCTCTTCCTCTTGTGTGTGTGTGTGTGTGTGTGTGTGTGTGTGTGTGTGTGTGTGTGTGTGTGTGTGTGTGTGTGTGTGTGCGTGCGTGCGTGTCCAAGAAGCCATTATTCTTCCCCTCATTGCTTTAATATCACTCCATTTAAACCCTTTCATCCACCTTTCCCCACGTACCTTCCCTTCCACCTCCTCCTCCTCCTCCTCCTCCTCCTCCTCCTCCTCCTCCTCCTCCTCCTCCTCCTCCTCCTCCTCCTCCTCCAGCAACCTTCTTCACTGCTTTCTTGTCTATCTCTCCACTATTCCTTTCCACCTTCCTTCATCCAGTTCACTCCACAGCTGCTCCTAACTACTACTCAGTCACCTTTGTCTTATCCACTTCTCTATTATCCACCCCCATCCACTCCATTCCACTCACCACCGCCTCGTCCAATGCTGTCCTTGACCCACCTCTCCACATGTCTCCACTCCACGTCACTCCTCTTCTCACTATTCCACAGCAAACATCACTTCGTCTACTGCCTTCCTTGGTCTTTTACTCCACATGTTGTCTCAGTAAACGCCATCTCCTCCTCCCACTCCACCTACTCCACTCACTCACCCACCTGCGCCCCCTCACCTGGTGAAATGCACGCGCGTGTGATAAGGTGATGGCGTTGCTTTATTGAACCGGTTCAGATTTAAAGCCGAGGTGGAGGTTGCCATGACAACGGCGAGGGAGGGAGGAGGGAGGGAGAAGGTGCACGCCGTGTGTGTGTGTGTGTGTGTGTGTGTGGAGGGAGAAAATACTTTTCTTTCATCAATTAAGGCTAAAGAGGAAAGTTCTTAGAAGAGATTCTTAAAGACAAAAACAATAACAACAATGAAATCATGACGGTAATGAAAATGATGGTAATGATGATAATTTGAAGAAGAAATGGAGAGGAGTCATTTTGTTACCAGTAGTAGTAGTAGTAGTAGTAGTAGTAGTAGTAGTAGTAGTAGTAGTAGTAGTGAATGCTGTTATCCTTCTTCTCGCAGTTAAGGTTAGGTTAGGTCAGGTTAGGTCAGGTTAGGTTATCGAAACAGAAACACAAGTGGAAGTTTTCATTGCTTCCATAAAACTATACAAGTAAATAGTTAGTGAAACATGGAAGGACGCAGCCGTAGACTTTGACCACAATGTTTATCTGCCACAGCCACACCTTTCCTCCACCCACCCACCCACCTGCCCCCATCCTGTCCCGCCCACCCGTCCCTTTCCCACCCCCACCTTCCCCATCCCTCCTTGACCTCCCTCTCTTCCGTCACACCTGTAGAGCGGCGCGACAGCTGTGTGTCCCTGCGAGAAAGACATGATTGCTTTATGTTATGGACTCTCTCTCTCTCTCTCTCTCTCTCTCTCTCTCTCTCTCTCTCTCTCTCTCTCTCTCTCTCTCTCTCTCTCTCATCATTCACTTTCTTCATATTTCCCATTCCTCTCCTTTTTTTCTCTTTCTATTCCTCCTTTATCTTTTTTTTAATATCTCCCAACTTCCAACCCTCCTCCCACTCTTCCCTCTCTCTTTTCCGCCATTCTTCCTTCCCCCCATCCACCTCTCCCTCGCTCTCTTTCTCTCCCTCTCCCTCTCTCGGCCTCACCTTCCTACCTTCCCTACCTGGCTGCTGTTAAAGTTGCCTGTCCCACATGCACCTTTTACTCACTAAGCAGCGATATATAAACACACGGAGAGAAGTGGAGAGGGAGTGGAGAGAGGGAGAGGGGATGAGGGGGAGAGGAAATGAGGTCACTGTCAATTAGTTAAATATATTCTATCGTTGTTTCTTCTCTTGGTTTATTATGGTTTTGTTATTTTCTTTTCTTTTCTTTTTTTTTATTTATTTATTTAATTTTTTTTCACCTCTCGCCTTCCCTTGTGTCTTGTGTTTCTTACGACATGGATCAACTTGCCTCGTTCGTGGGAAACCGGATTTTTGTTTTCCTTTTCTTTTTTTCTAATTTTGGTATTTTTGCTTGTGTTTTTATCTCTCTCTCTCTCTCTCTCTCTCTCTCTCTCTCTCTCTCTCTCTCTCTCTCTCTCTCTCTCTCTCTCTCTCTCTCTCTCTCTCTCTCTCTGCGTCTTTGTCATGTTCTTTTAACCTCGTCCGTATTTTCACATCTTTATTCTCTCTCTCTCTCTCTCTCTCTCTCTCTCTCTCTCTCTCTCTCTCTCTCTCTCTCTCTCTCTCTCTCTCTCTCTCTCTCTCTCTCTCTCTCTCTCTCGCTCTTTACAACAGCATTAAGTCACGAGTTTTTATTTCCTGCTTGGACCTTCTATTTCACAACACAAATTGTGCCTCCACTTAAGTTGTGAGAAGGGAGAAAATGCTTGGAGGAAAATATTTAGTAATGTTCTCGCGAGGTCGCTTGTATTTTTGAGTCAGTTCATCACGAATTAATAAACCAACATGTCGCTCCCAGCCGAGAATACCTGGTCTTATTTTTAACTTTTTTTTTTTTATATGAACTTTGCACTTTATTTATGCACTTTTATTTATTTTTTTGCGCTTTATTATTATTATTATTATTATTATTATTATTATTATTATTATTATTATTATTATTATTATTATTATTACCATTTTCTCATCAGGTAAAAGTCAAAGGAACGAAAAAGCAACAACACCTTTTCTCTTCTCACTTTTCAACCATTTTTCAGTGTAATCTATTCTTTTTTCTTTTTTTTTCTTTTTTCTCTTTTTCGTCATGATACACAAAGAGATTCCATTGATCTTGAGTCCTTTAGGTGAAATTACTCCTCCAGCTCCTCCCTTTAGCGTCACCTTTAGCGGGAGGAGGAGGAGGAGGAGGAGGAGGAGAAGGAGGAGGATTAATGAAAGAGGAAGGAGAACATTGCCTTGGGAGAGAGAGAGAGAGAGAGAGAGAGAGAGAGAGAGAGAGAGAGAGAGAGAGAGAGAGAGAGAGAGAGAGAGAGAGAAAGCTTGATATCATGTTGACTTTCACCTTTAGAAAACACACACACACACACACACACACACACACACACACACACACACACACACACACACACACACACACACACACACCTGGTTGGCTGGTAATTATTTCAGTAAAGGTTTATGAGAGTTTACCTTCAGTCTCACACTACTCTCTACCTCTCCTCTCATTTCCTCCTTTACTCCTTTCTTTCCTTCACATCCTTCCTTTGTATCCAGTTTCGTTTTACATCAATTTTTTTTTCCTTTTTTGTTTTTCCCTTTCCAAATTATTGACTTTTCATCTCTTTATTTATATGCTTCTTATTTGTTATCTGTTTCTCTTTCCTTCTTTGATCTTTTTTCAATTTTTTTATTTCATCCATATTTTCGTTTCCTTTTCTTCCTTTTTTTCTATTTTTCACACTTTTTTGTTCTCTTTCTCCGTTCCTTGATCTCCACTCTGTCTACACTTCTATTCCCCGTTCCCTTCTCCTTCCCTTTCTTGCCCCTTCCTCCACTTTCTCCCTCCATCCTTGTTCCATTCTCTCATCATCATTCTCCTCACATTTTCTCTTCCCCTTCTCATCTCATCTTCCTCCATCACTCATTCCTTGTCTTCATCCTTTTTTCCTCTGTTTCTACCTCTTCTCCTTCCATTTATTTATTTCTCTCCCTTCCATCCCTTCACAAATACTCGTAATCTCTCCTTCCTTCTCTCCCTCGCTCTTAAACCATATAATTGCCTGGCAGTTTGAGAAAAGGAGTTGAAATACAAGTCCTTTAGGATCTGATAGTCAGGTGTGGTGCTTCCCCAAAGGATTAAAGGACTAAGGAGCCTCTCTGATCCTTTACTTATAAGCGAGAGAGTAATTTTATGGGAATAAGTAGGTTCAGGAAATATTGGTGTTTCTGGTAGTTAGAGATAGTTGGAGGGGAAGACAGTAAGACAGACAGACAGAGAGAGAGAGAGAGAGAGAGAGAGAGAGAGAGAGAGAGAGAGAGAGAGAGAGAGAGATTACCTGCGTGAGAAATTGACTTCTTGACATATCACCTTCCTCCTCCTCCTCCTCCTCTTCCTCCTCCTCCTCCTCCTCCTCCTCCTCCTCCTCCTCCTCCTCCTCCTCCTCCTCCTCCTCCTCCTCCTATTCGCTTTCATCTTCTGTCTCCTTTTCCCCCGTTCTATTTATCGTTATCATTATCATCATTATCATCATCATCATCACTACTTTCTCCGTCTTCTAATTAACCTTCCTCCTCCCCTCCTCCTTACATCATCATCATCACCACCACCATCACCACCATCACCATCATCCTACACTCTCTTTTCCAACACCTCTTTCATCTCCTTATCTTCCTACACATTCTCTTTCTTTTCTTCATCTCCCCTCATTCCCTCTCCTGTATTCTTCCTCATTCTCCAACACTTTTCTTCTTCCATTGCTGCTAATTCACCTCCTCACTCCCTCCATATGGCAAGCGAGAGACGTGGAAGAACATGAGAACATAAGAAAATAAGGGAAGCTGCAAGAAGCCATTATTCCTACTTGTGGTAGTCCCTATATGAAACTTATCTTCGCATTTGTACCTATCACCTTCATGTATATATTTGTCTGATCTTCCTTTAAAGCTCCCTAATGAAGTTAAGTCTGTATTTTGAAATGTTTCGGTGTCTGGTCTACAAAGGTCAAGGTCATAAAAGAAACTGAGGAAAAGTCTCTGTTTTGCTGCTCCCTGGAAAAGTTGAGCATAGAAAGAGTCCCTTCTTTTAACAGGCTCTATTGGAAGGTATTGGAGTTTTCAAGGGTGCTTTCATGATTCCAGTGATAGTGTAACAATGACTGCATACCGTCAGGGAACAAACTCATCATACTTGTGGCCTTTGAGAACACACACACACACACACACACACACACACACACACACACACACACACACACACACACACACACACACACACACACACACACACACACACACACACACACACACACACACACACACACTAATTATTTCACTAAAGGTATGGTAGATTTCAGCTCAGAATACAGCTCTCTCTCTCTCTCTCTCTCTCTCTCTCTCTCTCTCTCTCTCTCTCTCTCTCTCTCTCTCTCTCTCTCTCTCTCTCTCTCTCTCTCTCTCTCTCTCTCTCTCTCTCTCTCTCTCTCTCTCTCTCTCTCTCTCTCTCTCTCTCTCTCTCTCTCTCTCCTACCCCTAAGAACATGGACATTAGTCTGAGCCAGCGCAGGAGGAGAAGGAAAAGGAAGAGAAGAAGAAGAAGAAGGAGGAGCAAGAGGAGAGTTATTATATATCTGAGTTGCGTTGTGGCGTCATTTACGTGTCGGGTTACGGTGGCGTGACCTGGTTAAGTGCACCGCTTTGTGACCCGGATGTAGTGTGTTTTTATTGCTGAAAAATTAAATGTTTTATCCCCAAGTGCTGTTTTGTCTGCCCGCATGCCTGCCTCTGTGTGTGTGTGTGTGTGTGTGTGTGTGTGTGTGTGTGTGGGTGTGGGTGCTATAATGTTTTCCATGCCAGAATTGGGTCAGTCTTTTTATTAATTCTTTATTTATATTTTATCGTTCTATTCGTAATAATAATGATGCAGTGGAATATTTAACAATGGAGATAATGAGAGAGAGAGAGAGAGAGAGAGAGAGAGAGAGAGAGAGAGAGAGAGAGAGAGAGAGACCCACATCAATCTCTATCACAACTAACCAAACACACACACACACACACACACACACACACACACACACACACACACACACACACACACACACACACACACACACACACACACACACACACACACACACACACTTAACAAACCACCATAAATCACACCCTAGTCCTCTTCACATCTTGGTTTTTCCGCAGCAAGTAGAAACAAACTAGCAACAAACATTTAGCCTTCCCCTTGTCCCGTTTTCTTAATAACAACCTCCAGCCTAAGGGATACAATTACATTACGTCACTGCTTCCTTTCCTTCTTCATCCCTTCCTCTATTTATCACCACAGCACAAATCCACGTCTGAGGCACTAAATCTTTGAAACAATTCTTCCCTCATGTCTCTTCGTTTAGGTTCCCTCGTGTGGCTTTCCCTTTTTCTTTCGCCCGACGCTAAGATTTTCCCGGGGCGATGATAAGGATGGTGTGTGCTTGTAATTTGCAGGGAATCTCGCCCCTCCATCCCTTGTGAAGTTTTCCGCTGTAAGGTCTTAGGGAGTAAGCAGTACTATATCACAGCTGTCGATAAGGGAGTGAGCGTGGGTGGTGGGGAGAGAGAGAGAGAGAGAGAGAGAGAGAGAGAGAGAGAGAGAGAGAGAGAGAGAGAGAGGGGAGGGGGGTAGTTGAGGAATAAGGGGAAACTTGTGAATGAAAAGGAAGAGGGTTAAGGAGAATAAAGGGAAAAATAAAGACATTTAATTTTGCCGTCAGATACTTTGCCGTACAGAGAGAGAGAGAGAGAGAGAGAGAGAGAGTCAGATAACTACCTCACCCCACCTTTACACATTTCACAACTAACACTTAACTTGACTGATGAGAGAAAGCAATGTGCCGTATCATATTTTAGTCTCCCTCAGTCCACTTTCAACCTCCATTATTAGATTAGGTTATTAAATACCTCAACACCGACCCTTTACTCCATCACACGTATAGAAACACCTTTATATAATCCTTTGCTATACCACCTGTTACGAAACTTACTATTATTGTGACTGTCAACATTATTATTATTATTATTACTAGGGTTCGCCAAGTGTCGTTTATCTCCGTTTATATTTTTGGTGCCGTTGAAAAGCCATCAGCGTGACGTCACCGAGTCCCCTGACGTCACCAGAAGCGCGGCTCGTGATTGGCCCAAAGGAGGTTATATTTTTACAGACAGTTCACCTCTAAAATATTGGCGCGGGAATAACACTGCTATTTATAGATGTTCACGTAAAGGGAGTGGCTAATTTTAGACTGGTAGTAGTAGTAGTAGTAGTAGTTTTTGTTGTTCTTGTGGTAGAAATTGTAGCGTTTGTGATGCAAGTAGGTGTAAGATTAGATTAGGTTGTAGTAGTAGTAGTAGTAGTAGTAGTAGTAGTAGTAGGAAACAGGTAGGGGAGTGAGAAAGCACCTGCCCAGAAACACCAATTAGAAAGACCCACCTGTTGCCTCGATCGCTCTCACCTCTCCCTCTCTCTCCCTCTCCCTCTCCCTCTCCCTCTCTCTTCTTCCTGCCATCCCTTTACCAGTCGCTTCCTCTCTCTAGCTTCACACTTTCGCCTGCTAATGAATGTTGCTAATCTATTTCTTTTTTTTTTTCACCCTCTCTTCCTTTTCTTATTCTTGCTCTTTAATCTTACTTTCTCTCTCTCTCTCTCTCTCTCTCTCTCTCTCTCTCTCTCTCTCTCTCTCTCTCTCTCTCTCTCTCTCTCTCTCTCTCTCTCTCTCTCTCTCTCTCCGACTTCCAATCTTCTTTCCTCCTCTTCGCCGTCTTGTTGTCTTCTTAAGTCTTACCCTCAAGAAATTCCTGTGCACTGATTGGTCCAGATTTAGTCCTTCCTTCCCATTGGCTGTCGCTTCTCGTGGTTCCGTGTAAAGAAAGGAGCAGAAAATAAAATAAAAGGAAGGAGACAAAAGCAAAGCGTAGGTAGGTAGAAGAAAAAGGAATTCGAATTTTTATATTTGCGAAGGTACGAAAAGAGAAGGAAAAAAATAAAAAAGGAAAAATAAGAGGATATTTTTTTAACTACCTCAATTATAAAGATTAAAACCTGCTCCAAAAAATAATAAATAATAAAAGTAATAAAGTGAAGGGAAAGTAAAAAAAAAAAAGAAAGGGCGGAAAAAGTATAAAAATTAGGAATTTTGGAAGATTAAAGAAACAGGAAATGAAATGAAGGAGTGGAGATGACGAAAACGATAAGCGAAGATGGATGAAAGGGGCAAAAAGTAAGAACAGAATAAAGGGAAGATATTAGGAGCAAATGGTAAAGATATAACGAAGTATTTATGTCTGAAAACACGCTCTGAAGAGTAAAAGATAGACATTAGGATGCAAATATACACCAATACATCTCTGGGAAGCGAGGGAGAGGAGGAGGAAATACGTAGTCACAGACGTGGAGGAGGAAACGAAAAATAAGAGAAATAAGACCAGGAAATTGAGGTTAAGGATGAGAGTAGGAATAGGATGGAGGAAGAAAGGGAGGAAACAGAAACGAAATGTATATACGAATAAGTATTGTAGATGAGAAAGAGGTTAAAGGGGAGAAAAGGAGGAAGAGAAGGGATACAAAGGAATACAAAGGAAGTCCAAACACCAACAGTCATTGCTACCCTTACTAGACTGGACAACTATTCTACTCTGTCAGTGGGAGAGACAGGATAGTACAGAAGGAAAGGAGGGTGAAAGAAAGGTATAAATTAATAAAATAAAGTTAGTAGCAGCTGCCTCACTTGATAGAGAGCAGGAAATTGAGGTTAAGGATGAAAGTAGGAGTAGGATGGAGGAAGAAATGGAGGAAACATATGAACGAAATGTATATACGAATAAGTAATGTAGATGAGAAAGAGGGTGTATGGAAGAGAAGGGATACAAAGGAACACAAAGGAATTACACTTATGAAATTTTTGATGAAGAAAACGTAACCTTGGTCTGTATGGTCCGTCTTATATTCACTAAGGCTTGTTAATATTGATCTTGTCATTAGGTTGATAACTTTGCTATACAGACTAAGAATAATGATGACAGCAGCAATAATGATAATGATACAACTGTAAAGGATCGTGATAATAACAGGGGCTCTATAATTTATGTCTAGCTATAATTAGGCACAAGAATAGGCCTACGTATCCTGATTACCCAGTGTATTAGGCCTAAGGAAGAGAATTGGAAAAAAATTAAGTTTCCTGTATCTAACCATTTCCTCAAACTACAAACCATATTTCCTCTCCCCCTCTTTCCCTACTTCCTTTATTTCACCTGTTTCCTTCACTCAGTTTTGCGCTTTCATGAATCCTTATTGAACATCAAGATTGGCTAACACTCTCCCTCGCCGGATTCAGATATCTGGGGGACAAAATTCCTGATCTGCCGCAGCATTCCGAAGTGCTGATGAAAATAGTTTGAAAAGTTGAAACTCTCTGATTTGCGAACACGGCATCGGAGCGGGAAGAATTCTGGAACCTCCCGCTGTTGTAACTCTGGCGGGGAGATCTCTTCAGGGTGACGGGAGGGATAGACAGGGATGGTGACAGGAGACAGTGACGCTAAGGTGACAGGAATGATAAACGGGGACAGTGAACGTGACGGTAAGGTGAAAGTGGTGTTGAGGTGAATGATAGATGGCAAAGTGGCTGAGAAGGTGACGGTGAGGTGACGGGAGGGAGAGATAGAGATGGTGACGGAATGACAGGAATGATAGATGAAGACATTGAACGTAACAGTAAAGTGAAAATATAAAGAAATAAAGCCTTAATGAACAGTTAAACATAATATATAACAAATCACTAAATAAAAAAATCTTAAATACACAGAAACAAAACCTTAATAAAACAGTAGAACTTAATATATGCATCCTTGTATAATATATGTACCTGTATAAATATGGGAAGAGCGCCGCAGGTCACAGGTGAGGCAAGCCAGGTAAGGTGAGGTAGATGGAGAAGGCTTCCGCTCCCCCTTGTCAACAGAGGCTCCTCCCTTCTACTAATGAGGTTACCTTCATCTTCCTTCATCCCTTCGTTATCCACCATGTAGGGACTCTTAGCCTTCTTTCCTTCCTTTTCTTTTCCATGATTATGACTTTTCTTTTTTTCTTTTCTTATTTTTTGTTGTTTTTCGACCTTGTATTTTCTTTCGTTTTTTTTTCGTTTTGCTTTTTTTCTGTTCACTATTTTTTGTACGTTTTTTTTTCGTTGTTTTTTTCTCTTCATTGTTTTTTTTTTTTTTTTTGTCAAATTGTCATATTTTCTCAGTTTTCTCTTTCTCTTTTCTGTATCCTTAATATTTTATTTCTTTATTTTTCACTGCGTTTATTCCGCACGCTTTATTTTATTTATTTATTATTTATTTATCTTTTTTTATTTTTTTCGTCCTTGTGTCTCATACTTTTCCTTTCCATTCCTATTTTCTACACTTTTTTTCTCTCTTATTCCCTTCTTTATTACGTGGCATTTTCTAGTAATTAGTCCTTTAATGTGATAATTCATCCTTTTTTTTTCTTTTTTACCCATTCTCTTTTTCATTCTTTTTATTTCCCCATTTTCTTTCGCTGTTTCTCCTTTCCCTCCTTCATCGCCTTCACTTCTCCTCTGCTCCTTGTCAAATATTTCCTATCCTTACTCTCACTTTCTTCCTTCTTCCTGCATCAACATCACTCTCACCCCAATTTCTCTTTATTCCACTTTTCATGTATTGCTTTAAAAAAAAATTTTCTCCCTATAAAATTTTCACTTTTTAAATTTCTCCAACCTTTTCTAGCTATTTGATATTTTTGGCTGTTATTGTTACTTCTTTCATTCTTTTCCTTCATCTTTTTCTCTTTCCTTCTCTTCTCTTCATTCGATATTCTCAAGTTTTATTCTTCTTATTCTGTTCTTCATGATATTTTTTTTCTTTCTCCCCCTCTTCCTTTTGCTTCTCTTCCGACTCCTCTTCTTCCTCCTCCGGGTCTTCTTTCTCCTCCTCCTTCTCCTTCTCCTCCTCAAGTATCACCTCTGGCCCCAAGAGAGAGAGAGAGAGAGAGAGAGAGAGAGAGAGAGAGAGAGAGAGAGAGAGAGAGAGAGAGAATATTCCCACTCAGTAAGCTTTCATTAAATTCCTAAATTCATTACCGCCTTTCCAGAGTCGAATTTATTATTATTATTATTATTATTATTATTATTATTATTATTATTATTATTATTATTATTATTATTATTGCTATTATTATTATTATTATTATTATTATTATTATTATTATTATTATTATTATTATTATTATTATTTCTGGCATTTTTTGTTTATAATTTTTATCATTTTTACTCTGCTTTCTCTTTTATCTATTTTTTCCCTCTTCTTCGCCTTTATTATTTTCAAGCGTCCATTTATTTTTCGTTATTTCGCTATTCCCTTCCGTATTCCCTTCCATTCTCCCCTTCCTTTATTCCTTTTATCTTTTTCCCCTTATTCTCTCTCTCTCTCTCTCTCTCTCTCTCTCTCTCTCTCTCTCTCTCTCTCTCTCTCTCTCTCTCTCTCTCTCTCTCTCTCTCTCTCTCTCTCTCTCTCTCTCAAAATACACATCTGTATTTTATTACGTAAATTTTATCTTTGCATTAATATTTTCTATTATCATTACGTCTATTAAATTCGTGTGTGTGTGTGTGTGTGTGTGTGTATGTATGATATATCTAGTAGACATTCCTGCCAATTAGCTTTCTTGTTAAATGTTGGAGAAGGGAGAGGAAGGGAGAGGGGAGCAAAAGGTCAGCAAGAGTGGAGGGAACATGAGAGGGGAGAGGAAGAGAAAGAAGGGGAGATGGGGATTACTTTTGGCACGATTGACTCAAGTTGAAAGGCCACGTGATAGGAAATCTATTCTCTCTCTCTCTCTCTCTCTCTCTCTCTCTCTCTCTCTCTCTCTCTCTCTCTCTCTCTCTCTCTCTCTCTCTCTCTCTCTCTCTCTCTCTCTTCATTTTCTATTCTTTCCTTTTCTGCTCATATAATTCCCCTCTTCCTACATTTCTCTTTCATGTTGCTCTCTTTCCTCCTCCTCCTCCTCCTCCTCCTCCTCCTCCTCCTCCTCCTCCTCCTCCTCCTCCTCCTCCTCCTCCTACTCCTCCTCCTACTCCTCCTCATTCTCATCTTCATCCTCCTCCTCTTCCGTATATTATTCAGTCTTCTTCTTTTTATCTTCCCACGTTGTGTAAGAGGAACTTATTAAATGAGAGAGAGAGAGAGAGAGAGAGAGAGAGAGAGAGAGAGAGAGAGAGAGAGAGAGAGAGAGAGAGAGAGAGAGAGAGACTATCCTCGTCTTCCTCAACAAACAGTTAATACAAACTACTTGAAAGCGAGTCACTTTAGTATAAACTATGTAACGTGTGTGTGTGTTTGTGTGTGTGTGAGTGGTGACCTTCATCCATCTTTTCCTACCGTCCTTCCATCCCTCCATTTACTCCCTTCCTCTGTATCATCCATCTCACTTTTTCTTCCCATCCATCCTTCTTTTCTTTCTCGCTCTTCTCCTTTTCTTTACATCCTTCATCGTTTTATTCTTTCCTCGCCCCACAACCTCGTATTTCTCTTCCCCTTTTTCATTTTCTCCTACTTCCCTTACGTTCCCCTTCTACTTTGTCCTTACCTTTCATCTTTTTTTTTCTCACTTTTCGACCTTGGACATTTTCTCTTTTCTCTCTCTCTCTCTCTTTCTCTCTATAACTCATTTTCTCCTACCTTTCTTACCCTTCCCTCGTACCTTGTCTTTATCTTTCATCGTTTTTCCCCTTTCCTCACCTTTCGACCTTGAACAATCTCTCTCGTTCTCTTTTTCTCCCTCCAGAAGTCATTTCCTCCTCTTTCTCCCTGCATAACTCATTTCCTCCTCCCTTTCTTTCTTTTCACCAGCAATCCTGCCTCTTTACCTACTCATGATCCGTGTCTCCCTCTCTTCCTTTCCTTTCTCTGCCTTTCCTTCCCTTCCCTTCCCTCGCAGCTTCAGAAGTCATATCTCATCACCACGCCTGGGAGGTCTGACCCAATCATACGGTTCACGAGGTTAAGTAGCTTTTCGTCCAGCGCCAAGAAGCATCAGAAACCCTTGTCAGTCTGTCTGCCTTGGGTGTTTCTTGTGTCCCGGCCCCCTGCCCCGCTGAGACAAGATGAGAGGGAAGACATTAATAATTTCTCGTACCTCTCTCTCTCTCTCTCTCTCTCTCTCTCTCTCTCTCTCTCTCTCTCTCTCTCTCTCTCTCTCTCTCTCTCTCTCTCTCGCTCTCGCTGTCCGTCTTGTATCTCGTTTTCTGTGTTCTTGTTATTTTACTGGCTGTTGTTGTTTGTGTTTGTGTTTTTTTTTTCTTTTCTTTCATGGTTGATGTATTATTTTCTCCTCTTGTTTTTGTGTTTGTTTGTTTGTCGTTTCTTAGTTTATTGTCTGCGTTCTTTTTCTTTTGCCCTCTCCTGTGTCCTGGTTTTCGCTCTAATTCTCGTCTCCTTTCGTATTAATTTCATTCTCTCTTTTTTTTTCTCTCTCTTTCTCTGTCATCATTACTGTCTTCGTTCTTATTACAGGTGTCATTTTTTGTACCATTTCTTTAGAGTTTTTCGTCTTTTTTTCATTATTTTTTCATTATCATCTTTTTCTTCTCTCGTCGTTGCTTTTCTATCATCATTATTATTCTATGCATGCTTTTTCTAATTTCCTGGATCATTATTACAGTCATTTATTTCATCATCTCCTTACGATTCCTGTTATTCTGCATTTTTTTTTATTATTTTTACTGTTGTTCTCGAGCTTTCAAGGGTTTCAGGGGGTTCAGAATGCATATGTATCTCAGCATCCCTTGTATTCCCTGCGTGAGGTAAAAGGGCATACAAAAGGCAAGGCCACAGGGCTGAAACACCTCCCACGGGAACTTCATCCCTTAGAAGACTGGAAGGAAGGAGAGAACGGTTATATTTTCTTATCCAACCTTGTTTTTTTGTTTTTTTTTTCTCGTTTGTGGGGATGGGCGTCTTTCTAGGAAACGGAAGGGCAAGGCAAACTGTAGAGAGATACTACTA
>NC_087180.1:15586614-15629114 GCF_035594125.1 Scylla paramamosain | reverse complement strand
CGTGTTTAATGATGGAGGATGACAAGTGTGGTTGTGGTGTAGGTTTGGAAATGTGTGTGTGTGTGTGTGTGTGTGTGTGTGTGTGTGTGTGTGTGTGTGTGGATGGGGGGGATGGGGTAACACGTAAAAGAACTTACCATACGTGTTAAATGATGGGGAATGATAGATGTTTGTTAAGTTTGCAGATGTGTATGTTTGTGTGTGATACGTGTGTGTGTGTGTGTGTGTGTGTGTGTGTGTTGAAGTATAAAGCGTAAGATCAAAAGGCCAAGAGAACAAACAAATCTCCATGAGGTCACTGGAGAACAAGGAATCGAGGCGCGGGATTGGCTGAGGGATGGCGGCGGCCTCTTCTGATTGGTGGACGTGAAAATACTGCCTGGCCAATTACAAACTTGCGTGTGGCGGGAGATAAAAGCAAGTTGGACTAGAGGAGTGAAAAATCGAGACAGAGAGAGTGACACAGACTTTCACCTTCCCTCACTTTCGTCTCTGGCCTCGTTTCTTCGTCTCTTCTAACCTGACCTAACTTAACATGGCCTAACATAACATAACCTAACATGACCTAACCAAACCTTACGTAACCTAACACTAATCTTTTTTTCTTTTTTTTCATTATTTCTTGTCATTTGTGTCTCTTCTCCTTTCCATTCTGTCCCTCCTTTATCAGTTTCCCGTCCTCTTCCTCTTTCATGTCCATCGTTTTCATGTTCCTTTTATCTTCATTTTTTTTTCTCTCTCTCTCTCTCCTTCTTGCTCTCTCTTTCTGTTTTGTTTCATCTTGTTCTGTTCGTTGTGAAATTGTTTCATTTATGTGTAGGTCTTGAGCCTTTCTGAGAGTTTTTCATTTTATATGACCTGATGTGTGTGTGTGTGTGTGTGTGTGTGTGTAGTTCTGAGTGGGTGTGTAGTTCTGAGTGGGTGTGTATTATACATGGATTAGTGAGAGAGAGAGAGAGAGAGAGAGAGAGAGAGAGAGAGAGAGAGAGAGAGAGAGAGAGAGAGAGAGAGAGAGGATACACACTTATATTGAAATGGAAAGAGAGGAGAGAGGGAGACACAACGTAAAAGAAAAAAAAATACTAATATTACTGACGAACATATTACATTTGGGCGTGGGGAGAGGAGGAGAGGGAAAAGAGAGGCACAGAAAGGGTGGAAGGAGACACATGATGATTAGAGCGGGAGAGGGAAAGAGGAGGAATGGTTGATAAAGGGATTAGACTATACGCAGAAAGGAAGAGGATATACAGTGGAAAGCAATTACTTTAGAGCTATATGGAAATTACCTGTACGTATTTATCAGGCTGTATATCATTTTTACCTTTATGGAATATTACAATACTGTTCAATTTCCCCCCTCTCCCCTCTCTCCATTTTCCAGCGTTAGAAATTACTCGCGTCGTGTGAATAAAAAGAAACTATGTAAATTAAACATTCGCGCTGGAAAAATTGTAGGAAAAGAATCAACACTACCTTTATACACAGTCAGAATTCCAGGTAAACGTTAATCACCTTCACACCCACACCTGTTGTCATTCATTCACGCCTTACATAACAATTACCCCCAGTTATCTACTTTCCTTTCATAGCGTCAGTGGCATTATAGAGACAAACTCATGCACTACTTACCAGAACACATCAACATCAAATCTTACGTGACTAACAATATAAAAGCTTGCATGTATCTTCCCTGTAAACATTTGTCCTCCCACGTGTCTCTTTGTGTCTTTCCCTTGTACGTGACACATCTAAGCCTCGCCCCGGTGCAGGAAGGAAGGCTTGATATTCTCTCTCTCTCTCTCTCTCTCTCTCTCTCTCTCTCTCTCTCTCTCTCTCTCTCTCTCTCTCTCTCTCTCTCTCTCTCTCTCTCTCTCTCTCTGGCGTTCCACTGGTGTTAATAGCTCCACGTGTAGCGTTTAGCAGTAGTGGGAAAAGATTCACCGAGTCGATGTTATGAATATGTGCACACTCTCTCTCTCACACACACACACACACACACACACACACACACACACACACACACACACACACACACACACACACACACACACACACACACACACACACACACACACACACACACACACACACACACACACACTCTCTCTCTCTCTCTCTCTCTCTCTCTCTCTCTCTCTCTCTCTCTCTCTCTCTCTCTCTCTCTCTCTCTCTCTCTCTCTCTCTCTCTCTCTCGTTTTCTGCCACTTCCAACCTCGAGGGAATCTTGCGAATCCATATTATACACCCACACACACACACACACACACACACACACACACACACACACACACACACACACACACACACACACACACACACACACACACACACACACACACACACACACTGTCATCTTTTCTCAGTTTTCCTCTATCCTTATTTCTTTCTCACATTCCTTCTAACAGTTATTCTCCCTCTCTCTCTCTCTCTTACTATTAACAGTCTTTCTTTCCTCTTTTTCCTGCTCCTTTAAAGAATCATCCTTATTCTCACTATTTCTAAGAATCATTCACCTTTCTCTTGCTTTTCAAATATTCTCCTTTAGTTTTCTCTTACTGCTAACCTTCATTCTTCCTCTTTCTCTTACTCCTTGTCAGAATCATCCTCCTTTTCTCTTTCTCTTAACATTCATCCTCGCTTTCTCTCTCTCCTAGTCCTTCTGCTTGTAATTACCATATTGTTATTCCTTCTAACGACTGTCCTTTGCTTCTCTCTTTCTCTTGCTCTCCCTCTTAATCTTTCTATTTTCGCTTTCTTCTTCAAACCACTGATCTCTCACTCCCTCTTACTGTTCTAACCACCATTCTGTCCCTTACTTGTAGCCATTGCCCTCTCTGTTCTTTGGTTCTCTCTTTCTCTTGGTCTCCCTCTTAATCTTTCTAACCATTTTCGCTTTCTTACTCCTTCAAACCATCGATCTCTCACGCCCTCTTATTGTTCTAACCACCCTTATGTCCCTTACTCCTAGCCATTGTCCTCTCTGTCCGTCTTTCACCCCAGCTACCATTCTGTCTCCCTCTTATCCATCCATCTAACCATCCTCTCTCTCTCTTCCACAGAAATCCGGGGCTCGCATGAAGTGTTCAGCGTGCAAGATCATCGCCCACACAGGATGCATCGCTGCCCTTGTTGAGAAGGTGAAGTTCCCTTGCAAACCTTCCTTCCGTGATGTGGGGCCACGCCAGTACCGCGAGCAGACCGCCACACACCACCACTGGGTCCACCGCCGCAATCAGAAGGGGAAATGCAAGCAGTGTAGTAAGGTGAGTGAGTTTTTGTGGTGTGTGGTTAGGTTGGTGTGTTCGTGGGTGTGTTTTTGTGTGGTATGTGTGTGTGTGCGTGTGTTTGGGTGTTTGTGAACGTTCTGGTTGTTGGGTTATCTAATTGTTATAGGTGTGTTCTGTGGTTTTTTTGTGGCGTGTGTGTGTTCCAGTGAATGTTTGTTTGTGGCTGTGTTGTCTAATCTAGTTTTTCTCGTTTATATGGGATTAAGTCTGCCTTGCTGTGTGTCTGGCCATTCTTTTATGGCATTTTATCTTGTTTTACCTTCTAGCCTTGACCTGTGAAGTTGTGTGGGTGTGTGCGCGCGCGTGTGTTGTGGAGGGAGGTACAGGAGTGTGGGTATGAGTGAGAGCGCGCACGTACGCCAGAAATCCATCCCATTAGAAACCTCCCAGCAAAAGAAATCTTCAGTGAATTAAACCAAAACACCTTCAGACGCCCCAAGACTCTTTTGACTCCCGCACCCTCCTGCAGCTGAGGAAAAAAGACACTGGGAAACAAAAAAGGGTCGGCGCGCCCTAAATACGAGGGAGGTCCTCTACGTGATGAGAAATATTGGGCAGGAAATAATGAGGAGGATCTCTCTGTCGAACAAAGAGATAGGAAGGGCTCTCTCTCTCTCTCTCTCTCTCTCTCTCTCTCTCTCTCTCTCTCTCTCTCTCTCTCTCTCTCTCTCTCTCTCTCTCTCTCTCTCTCTCGTCATAGCTGTCCAGTTTTCCTCTTCATTTTCTTTATTTGATAATAGGAGGGATTCTCTCTCTCTCTCTCTCTCTCTCTCTCTCTCTCTCTCTCTCTCTCTCTCTCTCTCTCTCTCTCTCTCTCTCTCTCTCTCTCTCTCTCTCCTCCCTCCCATTTCAAAATTCTCCACTCCTTTCCCTTTCCTGTGTTTAATAATAGGAATGACACTTTCTCCCTATACCTTCTCCCATCCCTCTCCCTCACTCTCTTTCCCCTTTCTTCACCATCCCTCCCCTCTACTCATTTCCCCATCCCCTCTTCCCCTTTCAGTGTATTTAATAATGGGAGTGACTTTCTTCTCTTGCCGTTCCTTCACATCCCTCTCTATCCTTCCCCTTTCCTCCACCCTTCTCTCCCATTTCTCTCTTCTCTTCCCATTCCCATCATTTCACAAAAGCCACCTAACTGTCCCGCTGTGTCAGAGTACAATACGGGAGCTCCGAAACTTCACAGGGTCAGGTTCCGAAACTAGCGAACGGGAGGAGGAGGAGAGTGAGTGAGGTTGTATAACGAACGTGGATGGTGTGGACAGCGAACGCCTCTGCTATAACGAAGGTCCTCATAGCGCGTTAGTTTATCGTGAATGTCAACGTGGCGGAGGCCGGGAAGGAGAAGCCGTGAGGCATCAGGTGGCGTGATGGACGTGGCTCGGGTGTCCGGCTCTTAGGAAAGCTCATAGTGTGAATCCCAGTGTTCACTTTGCATTGTTCGCCGTAATGTGATGTGATTTAATGTAATGAGTGTGCCAGGGCGTCTGAGGGCTTAAATTGGTCGCTGTTCTGGACTGTCTTCTCTGACTGTCAATTTTTTTTTTTACTTATCTATAGTAGTGTTTCATACAGGGACTGCCACGTGTAGGTCTAATGATTTTTTGCAGCTTCCCTTATTTTCTTTTATTCTTATTTATTTAGCTATTTGTTTATCTATTTGTTTATCTGTCTATTTAACTATCTTTTCTTGTGGAGGAAGGAGAAGAAATAGTCTCTCTCTCTCTCTCTCTCTCTCTCTCTCTCTCTCTCTCTCTCTCTCTCTCTCTCTCTCTCTCTCTCTCTCTCTCTCTCTCGCTCTCTCTCTCCTGGCCAACCTCCCTGACGCATAAAATAGAATAAACTCCACGATTCCTTATGGTATTGTCCGTACATACGTTCACGAATCGATGCGCGGGAGCAAATCACGTTCTCGCCTTGAAATTTGTATTCGTTGAGGGAGGAAAATCTCAGTTTACCTTCCAATTTTCCTCACATTGGCCTTTGTTTGCGTGGCGTTTGCAGCGTCAAATGGCTCGCGGCAAACAAACCAGCACACAAACTAAACAGAACGACGAAAAATAAAGAACTTACATAATATTCCTTCAGATATTCTTGAAAGTAATTGGGAATATTTTTCTTCCCCACGCGCGATTATTAGAACTGAGAAGTGTCTTTAGGTCGCAGGTGGAATCACAGTAAAGTTTTGAAATGCGAGGACGTCCTAACACCGCTAAATACAAGGTTGTTCATGCGTCTGGCAGCGCGGGATGGTGTTAAATTTATACTATTGGTTGCTTGCCTGCTAACGCCACCTGTCTCGACCAATCAAACGGCCGCTACACCTGCAACCTTTTCTCTCTCTCTCTCTCTCTCTCTCTCTCTCTCTCTCTCTCTCTCTCTCTCTCTGGCCTTTGTTCCCCAAGCTCCTTTCTCAATTATTTCTTTCCTAAGCTTCCAACCTTCCTTCCTTTTTCACTCAACACAAAAGCCAGGCTGCCACTGAATGAGCGTGTACTCTCCTTTACGTTCCTGTCTCTATATACTGTTATTTATATTACTTTCCGTCTCTATACTCCATTCTTCTCTTCCTCGTCCTCCTCCTCCTCCTCCTCTTCCTCTTCCTCTACGTACTTCATTCCTTGCTTTCTTTATTTTTTTCTTATTTTCTCTTTCGTACGTCTGGTCTCCCTCTGCTCTCTTCGTACACTTCTCGCTCCTCCTTCACGTTCTTTCTCTTCCTCCTCTTTCTCTTCTCTACTTGTACTTCCGCATATCTCTTTATTCTTCTTCCTGTCATCATTCTCTCCTTTACTTCCCTACATTTCTCATTCTCCAGATAATTATCTCTTATTCCCCTTTCATTCATCTCCTTTCTCTTCCTCTTCATTCTCTCTTCTTCGTATACTTATGCATATCTTCTCTTCATCTTCCCTTCTCCTGTTATCCTTCTCTCTTTTTCTTACCTGCATTTCTCCTCCATTTTCCTACCTTATCTTGCACCTTCTCCTCCTCCTTTAACCTTTAGTTCCATTGCTTGAGGTGACGGTGTCTTGATGTCTTGTGACATCACGTGAAGACCGCAGCTTGGTGTGACTTCTTTCTCTCTTGGTATTGAAGCACAGTTGGAGGAGAGAGGAAGGGAGGAAAGGAATGAATTTGCTGACAGTAGGAGGAGGGGGAAAGGGAAGAGGATAGTGATCAGACGGAGGAAGAATAGATGGAGGAGGAGGAGGAGGAAGAATGTGGAGGTTAGGATAGAGGAAAGGAGGAGAGGGATGAAGTTACTGACAGAAGGAGGAGGAAAGGATGATGATGATGGTGAAAGAAAGAAGAGATGGAGGAATAGGAGGAGGAGGAGAATAGTGATCAGTGGAAGGAAGGAAAAGGATGATGTGTGAAAGAAGGAGGAAAGAAGAGAAGAATTGGCCAGATACAGAAAAAAAAAAAAAAGTTGGTGTTGACAGGAGGAGAAGGAAGAGGGAGAGGAGGATTTTTGTCGGTTTGGGGAAAGGAGGGAAAATGTTACGGTGGTTTCTAGCTTGTCTTTGTTTTCCTTGATCATTTTTGTGGCTGTGTTTGGTCGAGAAGTGTTTCCCCGGTCAGCACTGAAGACTGTGATTGAGTTAACTGGACGTGAGAGAGAGAGAGAGGAGAGAGGAGAGAGGAGAGAGAGAGAGAGAGGAGAGGAGAGAGAGAGAGAGAGAGAGAGAGAGAGAGAGAGAGAGATTAAGGTTACAGGCATTCAGTTACTTCAAATACTTAAAAATAATAGATACACATGCTTCTCTTTCTCTCTCATTTACATACACACACAAAAAAAAAACATTTAATTTATTGCATAGCCATTTATGTGGGAAACGATTGTTCTTTTGTCTGCACCACCACCACCACCACCACCACCACCACGAACCGTAATAAATTTAATCGCGCCTCTAATCCACGAGTAATTGGTGGAGGCTAGTGGAGGTGTATTGGGAGAAGCAGGGAGACTAGAACCACTCACCCATTCCTCTCCCATTTCTCTCCCATTTACCTCTTTGCCCATCTGTCTCCCATCACTCATATCCTTTTCTCTATCTCCTCTCCTGAACTCGAGTTGTCCTCCCTTGTTCCCGTTACCCTTCTCTCCTCTCTCCTCTCCCTTACCTGCTTATTACACTCCCCCTCCTACGCCCCCTAAACACCTGCGTCCCTAATTAGAGGAGAGCAGAGCAATTAAGTTCTGACGTGTTATTAGCAGGTACTTTGTGACTGCACCAGGCAACACACCCACGCACACACACGCACACGGACACACACACGCACACACGCCACTCAGGTATGGGAAAGATGCACCTGTATGAGTAAATTATAACGAAATATCTACTTTGTTGCTTTACTGAAATTATTTACACACACACACACACACACACACACACACACACACACACACACACACACACACACACACACACAGAGAGAGAGAGAGAGAGAGAGAGAGAGAGAGAGAGAGAGAGAGAGAGAGAGAGAGAGAGAGAGAGAGAGAGAGACGAGAGAGAGAGAGAGATGAGAGAGAGAGAGAGAGAGAGAGATTCATGTTTTGATTAGAAGTTTGAATATGAGTTCGAATGCTAATATATTAAATTCCCTTGGTAGTAAATGAGTAGATTATGTTTCGTAACTTTATTTATATATTGAAGCTTGAGTTTTTACAAGAAAGAGGCAAAAGGCTGTGAGAAGTTCACGTAAAAGAGTTCCCTGCTCAAGGGATATGAAAAATTAGAAAGAAAATCGTTTGGTTTTGTCTGATGAGAATAGAAAAATAGTAGTAGTAAGTTTATTTGTCCATAGAATGTGAGAAGTTTACGTAAAGAGGACTCTGCTCAAGGGATATGAAAATTAGAAATAGAATCGTTTGGTTTTGTCTGATGAGAATAGAAAAATAGTGGTAGTAGGTTTATTTGTCCACAGAATACTAAGTTCAGTAAAATGTCGATTGAAAGTATGAAATGAAAAGTAGTAGTTCCCTCTTTACGCAACTACACTACAACAGAGGCTTAAGACGCTGGTGAACACTGAAGCATGGGTGAGATGATGGAAGGTTTACAGGTTCACACTAATATTTACAACTGTCTCGCCTAAATCAGCTGGCCTCTCTCAGTCTCCCTGTGTTGTGTTTGTACCGCCAACACCTGAACTGAATTCGTGAATGTGTGTATGAAATAACTCTTGATGATTCGAATTTTAAACACAGGCATTCTTTTCATCTCTAATTTTGATAAAGTAATAATTCAACGCGTAGTGTTTCTTCATGTTTGAATTAACCCTTTGAATGCCACTTGGTACAGCTTCCCCTAATTACAATCACTGAGACATCTTTACTTGTTCTACAGCTACATCCAGTCTTTGAGCTGGGAAGAAATCGCAAAGTGTATTTTCTTTCATTGCTAACTTTCTTGTAGATGTTTATAAAGACTTCACGCATTGCTTCTGGTGCTCTTAATTGTTTCGTGTCGCAGTAAGTCATTCCTTTGCAAATGTATGTAAATGACTTAGCGTTTCAATGCTTTAGTGTGACCAGAGGCACGGAATCTCACGTTTCGAAACTTCCACACAGACTTAATTAATCTCGGTGTGTATCTTATCCTCGCATCCAGATTGGTGAGTCTCAGTGCTACGGAATCAAGTCACTATGAAGGTAATAAGCGAAGGTCTCTCGTTACGAAAACCCGAGCATGATGCAGTGTTTTTGTTCTCAGTATTTTTCCCTTACTTTCTTTCCTTCTCTTTTTTTTTCACTCAATTCAGTTTGTGTAATATGTTTTACTGCTTTGTTACTCCTCCTCCTCCTCCTCCTCCTCCTCCTCCTCCTCCTCCTCTTCTATCTTTTGCCTTCTCGTTCTGCTTCCTCCTCCGTCTTTCTCCTTTTATTTGCTCTTTTTCCTCCTCCTCCTCCTCCTCCTCCTCCTCCTCCTCCTCCTCCTTCTCCTCCTCCTCCTCCTCCTCCTCCTCCTCCTCCTCCTCCTCCTCCTTCCTCCTCCTTTGTATTCCTCCTCCTCCTCCTATTTCTACATCCTCCCTTCCTCTTTTCTTGCATCCTTCTCTTTCTGCTTGCTTCTCCATCATCTTTTTTCCTCCTCCTCCTCCTCCTCCTCCTCCTCCTCCTCCTCCTCCTCCTCCTCTAGGCTCAGGTGCAATGACAGTGTAGGCTTTTATGTAATAACAGACAGGAAGGCCTTTGATAAGTTAATAAAGGAGGAAGAGAAAGAAATTTTTAATAAAGATGACGGAAGTGGTTGTATAATAATGCCCATTCCTCTCTCTCTCTCTCTCTCTCTCTCTCTCCTCTCTCTCTCTCTCTCTCTCTCTCTCTCTCTCTCTCTCTCTCTCTCTCTCTCTCTCTCTCTCTCTCTCCTTTTTTTTTCCTCTCCTCGACTTTCTTTTATTCTTTAGTAAATTGTTTTCTTGTTTGCGGTTCTTTGTCCTTTTTCTGTGTCTCCCTCTTTTTCTGTTTGCTGTTCCTTCTTTCCTTCCTTCTTTTTTTTATTTCCTTCCTTCTCCTTCCTGTTTGCTTTCACTTAGTCCTTCTCTTTTTCATTCCCTTTTTATTTATTGCATTCCTCGTTTGAGAGATGGAAATTGGAATAGTCGCAGTATCTCTCTCTCTCTCTCTCTCTCTCTCTCTCTCTCTCTCTCTCTCTCTCTCTCTCTCTCTCTCTCTCTCTCTCTCTCTCTCTCTCTCTCTCTCTCTCCTAGGGCCAGTGTCAATATCGTGATCTCAAGTTGGGAAGACTTGCCTGGAGCCAGTTTGTTATTTCTTGTGTGTGTGTGAGACGAGAGAGAGAGAGAGAGAGAGAGAGAGAGAGAGAGAGAGAGAGAGAGAGAGAGAGAGATAGTTTTTAGTTCCTTACATTTTTAGATCGAGGATAAATTTGAGCATGAAATATATAATAATAAAACTGGAAATTGAAATATTGTTCGGGGACACGGCACGGTATTTACATTTTCCCTCTCAGAATTAATATGGGATTTTTGTTAAACTCTATTTTCGACGCCAAAATGAAAGGGGAATTTCGTGTATGGCCTCCACTTCTCCTCTCTCTCTTTTTAATCGTTTCCATTCATCACGGAAATTTAAATATTATAGAGAGAACCTTGAGCGAATAGACTTGGATCCTCTATATGGAGATTCCAGGAAAGGTCTGGAGTTTCTTGGGCTTTGAACTCAGTGTGGCGTAACATATTAGTTCTGACCCTCTACGTGCAGTCTGTCCCTTCCTTTCTTTCCCTATGGTTTGTTGTGTACGTGCTAAAATGTTGTTGTAATATGTATTTTACGACTCATTTGTCAATCCCTCTCTTTGTATCTTTCTATCTGTCTTTCCGTCTATCTGTCTTTTTTTCTAACTATATCTGTCTGTCTACCTGTCTTTCTGTCTATTTCTGTCTATCTAAGGATGAAGATGAGACAAACTGTGGAAAAATTTAAAGGAAACTTCCACTTCATTCTGAGTTTCCTTACCGCCTTCCCTACTCTTTACCTACCACCCTTCCCATATCAGCTAGCATGAACAGAAAACACCTCCTTTATCCCTAGTCTGCCAAAATGTCTAACCTTTCCTCACTCACACTACACTCCCTGTCCTCACCACTGTTTCTTCATAACTTCCCCTTACACCTACACTATCCGCCTTCATTCTGTTCCTTACACCCTTCCTTACACCTACACTGTCTTCACAATGTTTCTTACACCTACACAGTCTTCACAATGTTCCTTACACCCATCCTTGCACCTACACTCTTCGTCTTCACACTGTTCCTCCTTACCCTTGCGTTCCTTGTCTACCCAACGCAGCCCTTCGTCATATATTCACCCTGTCCTCTTATAACACACCGCTGCCAAGGCTTGGGTTCCGGCCCTTTATTTCCTAGCATAGCTCCCAGCGTAGCCTTCGGGGCCCTTGTATAAAAAGCAGGTGGAGTCAAGAGGGAGAGAGAGGAGAGAGAGAGAGGAGAGGAGGAGAGAGAGAGGAGAGGAGAGAGGAGAGGAGAGAGAGAGAGAGAGGAGAGAGAGAGAGGAGAGAGAGAGAGAGAGAGAGAGAGAGGTTCACTTAAGCATAGGAAGGTGAAGAGATATAATGATGGTCTCTCTTGGTCTCTTGGTCTCGTGGGTTTGAGGCGTAGTTTGGAAGTGAGGGGAGGAGGGAAAGGGGACTGTGTGTGTACGTGTGTGTGTGTGTTAGGTTGAGAGTAGCGCTGAGCAGGAGACAAGGGTGTGGATAGACTCAAGTGGGGGAGGTTTAAAGAAAAGGAGTATGGAGAGAAAAAAAAAAAAAGAAATGGAGGTAGAGAAATAGGAAACATACTTCGCCTTTTCCACTCACAGACACGCACACCTACATATACCTGTCGAAAATCTCCTACACGCCCTAAGTTTCCCTTGCAGGTCTTCTGAATAGACGTACAGGTGAGAACTGGGTCAGGTGTGATGGTAATGAAGGAGAGGAATGTCTGAAGTGTGTGAGACGAGTGGGACTTGAAAGAGGGAAGAGCTGGAGGGAGGGAGATAAGGGCGCATGTAGATTAGAAAGAAAAGTGAGGAGTGAAGGGAAACATGAAAGAGAGTGAAAATGAGTGAAAATAATGAGTAGGAAGATAGAGAGAGAGGAGAAAAAGAAAGAGGTAGTCTGAGATAAGGATAGCAATAGAAAAAAGAGAAAAATTAAATAAAGAAAAAAAAACGAAGGAGGTGAAGGAGAAGTAAATTTAACCGCAGGGAGATATAGAAAAAAGTTAGTCTGAGATACGAACGAGAATAAAAGAAGAGAAAATTTAATCATAAAACGGAGGAACATGGAAATGAAGAGAAAGGAGTAGACTCTGGTGGTAAGAGGAAAGAGTAATGCGTAGGTAGAGAGGAAGGGGAGGAGGAGAAAGAGGAGGAGGAAAAGGAGGCGGAGGTACAAGTTTCTAGGAGGATGAAATATGAAGAGAGCACCTGAGGGGAGGAAGAAGTGGAGGAAGAGGGAGAAGATGAATTATTAGAAGGAAGGAAAAGGAAACAGGGGAATGGTAGATAGGAAGAAGCGTACGTAAATCAAAGAGGAATATAAAAATAAATGAGGAGAGAGTAGAAAAAGAGTGAAGTAGGAAATATTTAAGTAATCAAAAGTGGAAGGGAAACATTGAAATAACTGAGGGAGAAAAAGTAAGAGAAAGAGATGTAGTCAAATAAATGAAAAAAAAAAATTGTTAAGAGTGGACAGAGAGAGGGAAAAGTATGCACGCCAATAAAGGAAAATTATGTAAAAGAGTGGAGGAAAAAGGAAAGAGAAAAAGATGTACATGAATAAAGGAGAAAGGGAAACAGGCGAGGAGAGTAGAGAAGAAAGATTATAGATATGAAAGGGGGAAAAAAAAAAGGATAACATGCACAGAGATAAAGAGGAACGTACGTGAAAATAAAAGAGAAATAGAATTGAACATAATCGCAAATAATATGAGAAAATGAATGGAGAGAGAGAGAAAAAAAAAAACATTGAATGAAGAAAATGGGAAAGGAAGCATTAAACTGCAGAACATACAAAGAATATAAGAAATACTGAATGATTTTGCATGAAAGAGAAAACTGAAATATGTCATGGAAAACTATTTTATTTTATGTACGGTGGGTGTTTTTTTTTCTTTCTTTTTCTTTTTTTTCGTGTCTGCTCTTGTTAGGTTTCATATTTTCGTTTCTATAAGTTCTTTCCTGCAGCAATGTGTAACAATGACAATACGTGGACTATACAAACAGAGGAATGGACGTGATGTGTGTGTGTGTGTGTGTGTGTGTGTGTGTGTGTGTGTGTGTGTGTGTGTAGGTGGGTGGGTGTAGGTGTGTTTACGAATGGCTCCACTTAAGTGCGTTAGGTGAACTGCGTGTGTATGTGAGTCGTGTGTTTGTGAATAAGGAGACTTTTTTTTTTTTATGTATTTTTTATGAGTGCGTGCAGGAGTGAGTGAACCAGAGTGTGTGTGTGTGTGTGTGTGTGTGTGTGTGTGTGTGTGTGTGCATTTGGATAAGTGCTGAGGCTGATTATACATACATGTGTGTCTGTGTGTGTGTGTGTGTGTGTGTATGGGAGAAAATGACGAAACGAAAACGTAACTTAACCTAAACCTAACCTAACCTAACCCAACCTAATCAAACCTAACCTAACCCAACCTAACCTAACCTAACCAAACCCAACCTAACCAAAAACCTTACCAAACCAAGCCAAACCAAACCAACAACTGAGAGTACGTGAGTAAGGGTGTTCTACTTAGTGTGCATGTGCGTGTGCGTGGGTGAAGGAAGTCATCAAAATCAACAAGTCTCAGGATCGCCGTCACCTGTCTTCTGCCCACCACGCCGCTTGCTTCGTCCCCTTCAAGCTCCCCGCCTCCCCGCCCTTCCCCTCCCCTTCCTCTTTTCTTCCATCTTCTCCTTGTGTCTGGAATCAGAGCTGCTGACGCGCCGCTAGTCTTCGAGCACAGCCTGACGAAGATGATAGTGGTGGTAGAGGAGGAGGAGGAAGAGGAAGAGGAAATGTGGGCAGGGCATAGATGTATAGATATGAAGAAGAACGAGCAGAAGTTGTAGAGACCAACTTTCCTCCTCCTCCTCCTCTTCCTCCTCCTCCTCCTCCTCCTCCTCCTAGCTAGTGACCTTCTCGAAACTTTACAAAACTGACCGAAAGGTTTTGGAAATTTGAAACCACTGCACTGAGAGAGAGAGAGAGAGAGAGAGAGAGAGAGAGAGAGAGAGAGAGAGAGAGAGAGAGAGAGAGAGAGAGAGAGAGACTATTTATATATTTCTAGCAACTTGGGTCTTGCTCAGATAATTGAGGGATGGCAAATAGAAGGAAACTTTCTTACTCTTCCCTTATTTTCTGCCTTCCTTTTCTCCTCATCCTTCCCTCCTCCACCTTTCCCTCACTTTTTTTCCGTATTTCCTCCCTTGCCTCGCCATGGTTGTTCGTCAATAATTCCGTTCGAGGCTTCGTTCGCTCCAGATTCGGTGCTTCGGCTTCGTTCCAAAGTACCTGGCAAGGGAGAGAGAGAGAGAGAGAGAGAGAGAGAGAGAGAGAGAGAGAGAGAGAGAGAGATTTGTATACATTTGAATCTCTCTCTCTCTCTCTCTCTCTCTCTCTCTCTCTCTCTCTCTCTCTCTCTCTCTCTCTCTCTCTCTCTCTCTCTCTCTCTCTCTCTCTCTCTGCTGGATCAATAAAAAGTATTTACGGCGACGTGATCTGATCTCCATATCAGAGAGAGAGAGAGAGAGAGAGAGAGAGAGAGAGAGAGAGAGAGAGAGAGAGAGAGAGAGAGAGAGAGATTCCTTCTTACTCCTCATAATTATTTCACCCATTTCTTTTCTTTTCTTTCTCTTTTCCAATTTTTTTTTCCATTACCAACTTTTTTTTTTTCTCTCAGTTTCAACTCATAACTTTTTCCTTAACCTTTTGGTCCATCCTCATAATTTTCCGTCCTCTCTCCTCCCCCACCTTCCGTTCCTTCGTTAATCATGAACGGCTTGCTAACCCCTCCCTTCCTTCCTTCCTTCTCGTTTTCCTTTCGCATCAGTAATGAAGTGGATGAAGGCGAGGAGGAGGATCAAGAGGAAAAGGAAGAAGAGAAAGAGGAGGAGAGGAGCTGTCACTTCTATATAGATATACACGTGTTATTATTATTGAGTCTTAATCATTGGAAGATTTTCTGGGTAATTCCCTTTGTGTATGTGTGTGTGTGTGTGTGTCTGTGTGTGTGTGTGTGTGTGTGTGTGTGTGTGTGTGTGTGTGTGTGTGTGTGTGTGTGTGTGTGTGTGTGTGTGTGTGTGTGCGCCCGATGTTTTAAAGGTACGTAGTTTAAGTAAAGGTAAGTACACACAAGCTTGGTGCAGTAAAAATCATCTCTCCTTGAAGTAAATTAGACTCTTTGATCCATTTGTTTGCTGAGGCGAGCAGGTCGTGGAAGGAAAGGCTGGAGAAAACGTAATGCGAGTCTGCCGCCAAACACAAAAACATACATACGTACGTACATGAGGGAAGCTGCGAGAAGCCATCAGACCTACACGTGGCAGTCCCTGTATAACTCACTGGCCTAGGGCAACAAAAAGGCTTTATAAAAAGGTTAGGTTAGTTTAGGTTATGTTAGGTTAGCTTAGGTTAGGTTACGTTAGGTTAGGTTAGGTGCCAGTCCCCAAAGGGTGTAGTCAGAAGGGTTATCAAAAATTTGAGAATGTAATCCTATATACTCTTGCACAAGACTTTATACGTTCACCCCTATTTTGTCCACCTATCTAATGCAAGAGTTGACCAGTATTCTCAATCATTCATCTCTTTTCTGGTAAACTGTGGAACTCCCTGCCTGCTTCTTTATTTCTTGCCTCCTATGAATTGAACTCTTTCAGCAGGGAGGTTTCAAGACACTTATCCTTCAATTTTTTGCTAATCCTTTTGCCTTTTCTTTTAGGAGAGGCGCTTCAGTGGGCCTTATTTTCGCTCTTTTTACTGACATTGGCCAGTGCCCCTCTTACATAAAAAACATATCATTCCCATCCATAAGTTTGTGAAATCGTCTAATCTGTTTAGGTAATCTGTTTGAAACCTTCCCTCAAAGCAAAGCATCAAATGTTACTACTTACCTGCCAAAATAAATAATCTGGGTCTTCCGTGAAATTTAGATATGAATGAAAAGGAGGAAGGTTTCAAGAAAATGTGAAGTAAAGAGTCCTGAAATAGAAATTAATTCCTTCAGATTAAAAAATAGTGTTATGTATTCCTACTTAACGTTCTAACTAGAGCGTTCACCTTGTCAAGAGTAATTTTATAAACACCGCGTGCTTAACAACTCAAGTAAACAGAGCGAGAAAAAATGATGAGAATAAAAGTAGAATCAGATGCAGTACAGTTTTGAAAAGTTTATATTATTTTATAGTTTGCTCTGATCTCTTTACTTTATATATTACAACCGCTTTTACTTGATAATTGAAGATAAAAAAAAAAAAACGTACAAATAGAAGTGTAATAAGATAAGGTACAGTTATTTAAAAAGTTTACATATTATTATTTTCTCTAGTTTGTTCTGACCTCTTTTCTATTTGTAATACTGCCACCATTTCTTGATAATTAAAGGTAAAAGTATAAAGAAAAAACTGGTGGAATTAAGGTACGGAGTAAAGTACAGGACATTTTTATCACAATACCTAAAAGTGAGAACCCAGCTTTTAATACTAATAACTCCACGTGCTCAACAGTTCAAGATAAAACAAGAACGAAAAGTAAAGGAGAAAAAAATCCCAAGATACAGAACAAAATGAATGACGTTATATCTCCAAGTCTTCTTTTTTCTCCTGTAGGGATTACTGGTCGTCCCTCTCCCCCTCTCCCCTTTCCCTCCCCTTCCCCTCACGACCCCAGACCAACCGTACCCTGCTTCCCCTCGCTCCCCTTCCGTTCTCTCCCCTGTGGCCTCTTTCATCCCCATTGTATCCTCTCTACCTTTTCCTGTCCCTCCCAATCCCCATCCTTCGCCTCTCATCCCTCCCCTATATACAAGAGGCGAGGGTCCTGTCCTCTGCTAGTGGGTTCTAGTACTAATGCTTAACCTATTCTTTTTATATTATACCGTAAAAACAGCTCTAAAGGGTATAGATTTTTATGTTCCGTGGTATATATCTGTTTTCATGGTGAGAGGATGGATAGATGGATAGATAAGATAAAGAAGGACATAGATGGAAGTTAAAAGTAGATGCAGAAGTGGAGGGTTAAGGGAATAAAGAAGAGAGACAAACATAAAATGGAAGAAGTAAACTTATGACAAAAAAAAGAGATAGAAAGGAAAGAGGAATGGATAAGTAAGAAAGGAGATGAAGATGAAGAGTACATACAGTAGAGGAGGGGAAAAGGAACAAAGAGGAGAGACGTGAAGATAAAGTGGAAGAGGTAAACTTTTTCAGAAAAAGAAAGAGAAGAAAAGGAAAGAGGAATGAGTAAGTAAGAGAGGAGGAGAAAAAGAAAAAGACTGAAACAAAAACAGATAAAAGAGAGAGGAGGAATAGGAAACGAAGCGGAGGAAGCAAAGGAAGGGAATGAAGTTAAAACAATCAGCCTATGAGAAACTCTAACTTTGCAATTGGAGAGAAAGAGACACAAACACCAGTACACGCCCCAGTCCTTGCACCAGTGATATACAAGCGACATTTCACATCCCACCAAATATATTTTCACAGCAGGCACCTCCTCCTCGGACACACGAGCCCATACATAACATAACATAACATACATACATACGCGGTTCGTTTTTTAAAAATATGCTGAACGAAATGGAGTGTAGCACTGGTGTGGCATTCATCAAAGGGAGATGAATGTTTTGATGGAAAATTCATTTGGAGAGTGAATTATTAAACACTGTAAGGGGAGGATGTAAAGGAATTTTTAAGACCCTTTTCCTCCCCAGCAAGATTCATAATTTAATGGAGTTGTTGATATTGTGGTCAGTGTTCAGAAGATCGCATTGGTAATCTGAGGTTCAGATCTCTTGTAATTAAGAATCTTCACAAACTGAGCAAAATTTTTAAGACCCTTCTCTCCAGCAGGATTCAAAATTAATAGCTAGGATTATAATTATGGTCAATGTTGAGATCACATTGGTAATTAAATACTCTTCAGAAACTAAGCAGATGAATTGTTAAGACCCTTCTCTCTAGGAAAATTTATAATTTAATGGCTAGATTTATAATTATGGGAAAATGTTCTGAAGATCGCATTGGTAATCAGAGAATGAGATCTATTGTAATTTAAAGACTTCAGAAACTAAGCAAAGGAATTTTATAACTCTTTTCTCCAACAAGATTCAAAATTTAATGGCTACTTTTATAATTATGGTCAGTGTTAAGATCGCATTGGGAGTCTGAGAATGAGATCTATTGTAATTTAAAGACTTCAGAAACTAAGCAAAGGAATTTTATAACTCTTTTATCCAACAAGATTCAAAATTTAATGGCTACTTTTATAATTATGGTCAGTGTTAAGATCGCATTGGGAGTCTGAGAATGAGATCTATTGTAGTTAAGACTCTTCACAAACTGACTCTTCAGCCTCACTAATTGAATTAAAAAACGGGAAAAAAAGGAGTACATAGAAATTAAGGAAGATTACACGGTACTTTGCTCTCCGCCAGTTTAGAGTGAATGCAAATTTTCACCTCTCCGTCTGTCTGTTTAGCTTATCTGTCTGCAATATTCTCTGTCTATTTGTCAGTATGTTTGTCTCTTTTCTTTCATGAGTTTCTTTTATGTGTTTACCTGCATTCTCTCTCTCTCTCTCTCTCTCTCTCTCTCTCTCTCTCTCTCTCTCTCTCTCTCTCTCTCTCTCTCTCTCTCTCTCTCTCTCTCTCTCTCTCTCTCTCTCTCTCTCTCTCTCTCTCTCTCTCAGGGCAAAGGAGAGGAAAACGATCCTTCCTGTGCAGTTCATATGTAAGCAAAACTTCTTATTCATACATTCCTCCATTTGTTGAGCGAGGCAGGCGAGGCGGAGCGAAGGGAGGGCAAGAGAAGAGAAGTGAAGCGAGGCGAAGGGAAGGGTTGGCTGGGTTGGGTTGAGTTTGAGAAAGTCGATTATACAAGAAGTGGCTTTGCTGGCGTATGAAATAATGGCTGTTTTCCTTATTACCAGAGAAGGAGAAAGAGAGAGGGTAGTAGAAGAGGGTGAGGCAGAGATAGATAGGTGGACAGTTCGGTGGAGAATAATAGTCTTATGATTTTAGTGTTGGAAGTGTCAAGATGAAAGGAATTCCGTACTACCTTCATTTTTCACTATGATTACGATGAGGAGGAGGAGGAGGAGGAGGAAAAGGAGAAAGAAGAGAAGGTGAAGAACAACCATATTCGAAAAACTAAGAGTAAAGGATGGAAAAGAGAAAGAAGAGACACAAGATGAGAGCAGTGTTAATGGAAAGGAGTGAAAAAAATAAGAGGAAGAGGAAGAAGAAAGGCTTGATAATTCACGTAGTAAAATTAAGGAAGCAAGTACTTCTCAGAAACTTGCTGAAAATGACCGGCTGAGTGAGTGAAATTTTAAGAAAGAATGTTGCTGTTGACAATCCTGCGTAATGGAAGTAGTAGTAATAATGGTAATAGTAGTAGTAGTAATAGTAGTATCAACATAAATCTCTGAATTTGATTATATAGTGCAGCTAATCACAAACAGCCACATATCGGCCAACAAGTCTGGTAGTGGTGGTGTTGGTAGTAGTAGTAGTAGTAGTAGTAGTAGTAGTAGTATTGGAAATTGTAGTAATGGTGGTGATGGTGGTGGTAGTGGTTGTGGTGGTGGTGGTGGGTGGGGGCAACAGACATGCATAATAAACCAAATATTGAACATCTTCATTGATCACCCTCGTGAATAATGAGCAGGAATGAATAATTAGATTAGATTCCCTGCTGGCGAGAGAGAGAGAGAGAGAGAGAGAGAGAGAGAGAGAGAGAGAGAGAGAGAGAGAGAGAGAGAGAGAGAGAGAATATGATTTACTTCCGTGGGCGGTGATGAGAAATGAGGGATAGAAAAGGAGAAAGAGAGGGAGAGAGGCACAAGTCAACGATAATCTGGTGAGAATGAACAGGTGAGAAGGAAGGGGAGGTGGGAAGGAGGGAGGGACGGTCTCTATTGTACGTGTGCGTCTTAAGTACGTGACGGAAGGAGGGCAGGAGTGGGACTTGTGAGGGAGGAAGACAGATGAAGTGTCATTATGTACAGCGGCAGGGGAGAGAGAGAGAGAGAGAGAGAGAGAGAGAGAGAGAGAGAGAGAGAGAGAGAGAGAGAGAGAGAGAGAGAGAGAGAGAGAATTTTCACAGACGTACATGAATACCAACAAAACGACACACAAACAAAACAGAACCATATACAGACACCCACAAACAAATAGACAGGTAAATAAACCCATAAACAAGTAAACAGACAGAAGTAGACAGCTAAAGAAATAAACAGACGAGAAAAAGACCCAAAACCTCATAAAGACAGAACCAGAGAGAGAGAGAGAGAGAGAGAGAGAGAGAGAGAGAGAGAGAGAGAGAGAGAGAGAGAGAGAGAGAGAGAGACCAACCACTCCCGGCACCAAGTCTTAATGAGATCTTACCTGCTGCTGTCCCTTCCAGTTATCAATCACCTGTGGCATGAATTCTGAAATAAAGCGTGGCAGTTATCTTCAGTTACCTCGTGGAGAATCGTGCCTCCTGCAGCTGGGGGCGAGAAAGGCGAGGGAGGGAGATAAGAGGCTTTATGGACGCAGAAGACAATGGAAAAGAGAGGCAAAGGATGGAAGGCGCCGCAGAAGAGAAATGTAAATAAAAAAGTGAAATTAAATGCGAGGAACTGGAAGATTGAAAATGCTAGAGAGAGAGAGAGAATTACTACTACTACTACTACTACTACTACTACTAACACCACTACTACTACCACTACTACCATCATTATCGAGATCTCAGTGACGTTAAATCTACCATTAGCAATAACAGACTCGTCATATTGGCTCTATTTTCCTCAGCTGGCGCGCGTTTAAGAAGGTTCCTCTCTGATACAAAAGTGTTACGTATCCTTCCTATTGATCTTGTGTTCGTGACGCGCCCCGCCTCTCTTTGTCCTCATCTATGCGATATATTATGTATGTTTGTGTGTCTTGTACATTTATTTTTAGTACGTAGGTGGGAGAGAGACAGAAAGAAAGAGAGGAAGAGGGAGAGGGAGGGAGTTAAGATAGAAACACACACAGACAAACATACAGATAGACAGACAGATAAAGGGGAGAGAGAAACAGACAAAACATACAGATAGACGGGCAGAGAAAGAGAGAGAGAGAATCATATATTGACAAATACATAAACAGACTTGCACAAACAAACAGATAAATAGACAAGCAGGCAGGCAGGCGGGCAGGTGGACAAACAGAGACAAAAGTAAACAGAAAAATAGACAGAATAACAAAACACTGACACGGGAATAGATTGATAGACAAACACAAACAAACTGACAGACAGACACAGAGAAAACAGATGGGGGAATGGACAACAGGGAGAGAAAGAAGAGAAAAGAATATAATACTGATGGGAGAAATACAGATTGATAGAGAAACACAAACAGACAGACAGACGGACAGACGGACGCAGGAGAAGAGAGATGAGGGAGACTGGACAAGTGAAAGGTGTTTAATTCATTTTTCTATTATTTTTCCCACCACTGAGAGGGTTCTGGTCTTTGTGTCCATGTGTAACCGGCGTCTCTCTCTCTCTCTCTCTCTCTCTCTCTCTCTCTCTCTCTCTCTCTCTCTCTCTCTCTCTCTCTCTCTCTCTCTCTCTCTCTCTCTCTCTCTCTCTCTCTCTCTCTCTCATAGTCACGAACAGTATTTAACATCATCATTTATATTTACTTATCATTTATACTTTTTATTGATATGTATACAAGTTAATATCTTTTTCCTTGACCTATCCACGAAAAAAAAAAGCTGAATATTTATGCATTGTCGCTTACATTACTATTCACATTCACACATTACCTGGACATTTCTATTCATTTATTAGTTTACCTTCAAAAAGACCTCAGCTGTCTGTGTAATAAGTTTCTTCCTTTACCTTTACACGGAAAATAAATAAACGTGGAGAATATATATATGCATTAACTTCACTACTATTCATATTTACACGTTACCTTTACATCTCTATTCATTTACTAGTTTACCCTAAAAAGAAACCTCACTTACCTCACTTCCCTGTTCCCACGAGTTACTGAATTGAGGAAAGCAAGAGATTCATAGCAGAATCTTGCCCCCTGTACATTACTATTCATATTTGCACACTACCTGCACATCTACATTCATTTACCAGTTTACCTGCAAATGAGACTTCACCTGCTTCAGATCTCACGAGCTAATGAATGAAGGAAAACAGGAAGACGCTCAGGTGAATCTTCTGCCCTTGCATCTACATTATTATTCATATTTACACACCGCCTGCACACCTACACTCATTAACCAGTTTACCTGCAAAAGAGACCTCACCTGCTTCGGATCCCACGAGTTACTGAATGAAGCAAAGCAGGAATACGCATAACTGAAGCTTGGCACCATAACTAGAGACAATTATTCAGTCTTTCCTTCCGCCTGCATGAGTGAAACACGCCGCGCCTCGCTGCTGGGAACCTCTGGCATGTCTAGCGTCAATTTCAAGCGCGAACGCATCGGGTTATATTCACTATGTCGTCGTGAGTCCGGAACGTGATTCGGCTCAGTGATTCCCTGCCTTGCTTCTCGCCGTCTTGAAGCGGGCGAGGCAGAGAGCGAGTGCGTGCGAGGCTGGTTCAGGGAAAAGTTAGTGGGTTTTTTAGTGTGTGTGTGTGTGTGTGTGTGTGTGTGTGTGTAGGGTTGTTGTGGGGATTGGATGTATTGTTGTTATTATTGTTAATACTGACATTAATACTTCTGGTAATGCTACTACTACTACTACTACTACTTATTACTAATCGTTATCATTATTAAGATGTGAGCAATATTTGTGAATGTAAATGATTGTATGTTTCTACTACTATTACTACTACTACTACTACTACCACCACCATTACTACTACTACCACCACCATTACTACTACTACCACCACCATTACTACTACCACTACCACTACTACTACTACCACCACCACCATTACTACTACACTCATCTCCCACGACTCACATTTTTACCTCACTCGTCTCTTCTAACACACTTTTTCCACCTCACACATCCCCACAAAACACATCACAACTTTGAAAACTTGACTCCCTCGGCCTCTTATCACATCATCATCCCACTTCATCCGATTACATGTATTTTCTCTCACACCTGTTCTCTCCCTCTCCCTCTCTCTCTCTCTCCTTCCCTAACTGTCAGACACGTGCTTAGCTTACCCTCCCTCTCTCCTTCTCCCCAGGGTTTCCAGTCGAAGCTTCTTTTTGGCTCCAAGGAGATCGTGGCCATCAGCTGTTCCTGGTGTAAAGCAGCGTACCATAATATGGAAAGCTGCTTCAATATCAGCAAAATTGAGGAAACGTGTTCTCTTGGTAAGTATTTGAAAGTATTGCAGTGAGTAATGGAGTAATGGCGGCTTGGGGGTTTGTATCTGTGTGTGTGTGTGTGTGTGTGTGTGTTTCTCTTATGCTTTGTTGGGTTTTCCTGATATTGTTTTGCTATACACTTGATTGTTTTTTTATTATTACTATTATTATGATGATGTCCGTACTGTCTTTGTGCAAGTCAAGTTGAATTTCTGTGTTTTCGTGGTATTGCTGTGTCCAGTCTTCCAAAGTTTAGTTGGAGGTCTTTTCTTCTTTTCTATTTCATCTTCTTTTTTTCTCCTTTTTTTCCTCTTCTTTTGTCAAATTTTTAGTTTTCACGTACATTTGTAACAATATTTCTTTTACTGTAAACGTCACATTGTATTGTAAAGTGCTCAGAGCGATATTAGTAACAATTCTAGGGTTATATATTTACACATGAAGTTTACTTATTCATTGCCCACCAGCACATAATTGGTGACAGCGGCGAAGATCTTCAAATCTTGATACCTTTACAGCATATCAACAGATTTTACCGTTAGGAACTGTTATTTATTTCCCTTCCTTCTTTTTAACGTTGCTGGGAGTCAATCATATTTTCCTCACCCTTATTATCCCAGCAGCACATAAATGGTGGCAGCGGCGATGAATTTAAATAAATCTTGATAACTTTAAAATATAAACACACAAATTTACTACTCGAAACTCTTATTTATTTCCTTCTTTGAGCGTTTCTCGGGAGTCAATCAGGTTCCTCCAACACTCCCGACCTCCTCCTGGCCTACCTGTCTCGTTCTTGGCGCTGATTGGATGTATAATTAAGTCTCGCTACCTCCCTCAACCAATCACCTGAAGACTGCACAAAGGAGAAGCAGGAGGAGGAGAAAAAGAAGAATGAATAGTTACAGTAGGAGAAATAGGCGAAAGAGGAGATAGGGAGATAGAAGAAGGATGAGAAATCTAATACTTGTAGGAGAAATAGGCGAAAGAGATAGAAGGAAACAGAAGAAAAGAAAAATGAGGAATATTCAAAAGGAGAAATAAACGAAAGAGTAAAAGGGAAAAGCAGGAGGAGGAGAAATTAATGAATAAGTAGATAAAAAAAAGACAAAAGAGGATAAAGGGAAAAAAAGAAATAAATGGCGAAGTAGGCAAGAGAAATAAACGAAAGAGACAAAGAAATAACAGGAATAATAGAAAAAAGAGAAAAGGTAAACAGTTAGAGGAGAAATAGACGAAAGTAAAAATGGAAAAAGTAGGAGAGGAAGGAGGAGAAGAAGAAAACTAGGACACGCCAAATACATTAAAGAAAGAGAAGAAGGAGATGGAAGTGAAGGAGAAAAGTTAACACCAGAAACGATACGACCCCAGAGAGAGAGAGAGAGAGAGAGAGAGGAGAGAGAGAGAGAGAGAGAGAGAGAGAGAGAGAGAGAGAGAGTCTTTATTATTGTTCTATCATACCCACCACTTACATGAATTTTCTTTTTTGACTTTATCTTGCATTTACGTTACTAACTATTAATTTCCCCCTTCCTAATGTGTTTATTAAGTTTTTTTTTTTATTTTCTTCTGCCCAAATATAAGAACATAAGAACATAAGAAATAAGGGAAGCTGCAAGAAGCGACCAGGCTTACACGTGGCAGTCCCTGTATGAAACACACCTACCTATTTCCATCTGTTATCCCCATCCATAAATATGCAAGTTTACAGTGGGATATTCGTCTCGTATTGTTTTTAAACGTTTATTTGTAAGTTTATTGTGTAAGGTAAATAAAATAGTGTTAGAGAGAGAGGGAGGGAGAGGGAGGGAGAGTTGAGGAGGAGGAACGATAAACAATAGGAATAATAAGAGATAAATTTGTACTGTTAATCTCCTATTTACACATTATCTTCATCTTTCCTCTCCCCGATAATTTTGTTACACAGCGCTGAAGTGTTGTCACGAGTCCCCATTTGATCTCCCTTTGATGTCCCTCACTAGATATTTTTTTTTTCTTCCTTTTATCTTGCTATCTGTTTATATTTTTCCCACTTTTCTTTTTTTCTTTTTTTTTTTGTCTGCCTCCCTCTCGTCCTTTTTTTTTTCCATTCAATTTGTGTGTTTCTAGGTTTTGTCTGTCTGTCTGTCTGTCTGTCTGTTTATCTGTCTGTCTGTTTTTCTTTCTGATCGTATGTGGTCTGTCTTTCTGTCTATCGCCTTGTGTGTGTGTGTCTCTGTCTGTTTGTTTGTTTGTTTGTTTGTTTGTTTGTTTGTTTGTTTGCCTGTCTGAGGAATTTTCTGTCTGGCCATGGATCTGTCTATCTGTGAATCTCTCTCTCTCTCTCTCTCTCTCTCTCTCTCTCCACTCTCTCTCTCTCTCTCTCTCTCTCTCTCTCTCTCTGTCTCTCTCTCTCTCTCTCTCTCTCTCTCTCAGTCACTATTTACTTCGTTTATTTTCACCGTAATAGAGTTTTCTTTCTTTTTCTTTCTTCCTTTCTTTCTTTTTCCTCTTCGAGTTGTTCTTTTTATATATTTTTGTTGTGGTATTTTTTCCTCCTGTCTCGAGGGCAAGAGGGATGTAAGAAAAATAATTAGTTAGGAAATACCTGTTATTTAAGATCGACGAGAAAGAGGAAAGATTTGCAATGAATTGAGCTTACTATTATTACTATCATCACCATTATTACTTGTTTTATTATTCGTACTATTGTTGTTGTCATTTGTATTTATTTTATTTATTTTTATTTATTTTAACATCAGTAAGCACTTTGGAAACGTTGTGTGTGTGTGTGTGTGTTTGTGTGTGTGTGGGTGGGAAGGTAGTGCAGTGTAGAATAAAATGTGAAAACTCCACAGAAAGAAATTAAAAGCGTGTAGTGGAAATGTGGACTGGAATGAGAGAAACTGGTGAGTGAAGTTGTCTCACGCTAGTAAAGGGGAGATGTCGCTACAGGTGGAGGAGGACGAGGAGGGGGAGGTAAAGTGGAGTGGCGATTACAGCAATAGATTTAGGTGGAATGGAGTTAGACAGGAGTGGAGTGGGGGAGAGGGACAAGGGGCTTTGTGGAATGGACTGAATGTGGATTAGAGGTGGACTGAAGTGGAGTGGATCAGGGGAGCAGGAGTGAGTGGAGAGGAGGAGTATTATGGATTTATTATTTTTGGAAAGGAAGACAGAAGGAGTGGAAGAGAGAAGTTAGTGTGAAGTGGAATTTATCATGGTTGGGAGGCGAACTAGTGGAATTAAGTGGAGCTGCTATGAAGAGTGAGGTAGGAGTGGAAGAGTGGGACTTAATGATGAACTTTAACGAGCAGTGGGAAGGAAAATAAGTGGACATGGAGTTAAGTGGAAGTAGTGGATGAAACTTGACCATTAGGTGGAAGAAATGGAGATATGAATAAGATTTAAGTGGAATGGAAGAGTTGGATTTGAATCAGATTAGCTATGAAAAGAAAGAAAAAGCTAAATGGAGAGTGGATTAAGGTGGAGATGACTCGGCTTGGAGTGACGGGAAGAAAAGTGGAAGAGTTAAGGAGAGATAAACAGTTAGAGAAAAATAAATAAACGAGAAAAAAAAAGTGAGAGAGAGAGAAAAAAAAAAACAGGTGATATGGAGGAGGAGTGGAATTGTGTGGAGCAGGAGTAATGTGGAACGAGAGAGAAGAAGAAGAACAGTTAGAGAAGCAGAAATAAACGAAAAATACATAGATGTGTGGAGAGAGAAAAAAGAAAAAAAAACTGTTGATGTGGAGGAGTGGAGTTGGGTGAAACAGGAGTGGTGTGGAGTGAGGGAGGATGTGCATAATTTACCCTCACCTGTGTGCTCCAGTTTGAGGTGTGTCGGCGGGAGGCTTAAAGGGGATGAGATCAGGTTGTTGCCTCCTTGACCTGCGTTCCCTTGCACTTCAAACCTTTCCTTCTCTTTTATTGACATATTTTTTGCATTAAGATCAAGATGGACGGTTGGAGATAAAATCTTCTTTTTTGTATAGGTATATTTTTAAATTCTGGAGGTGGAGGTGGAGGGATAGAGATAAATCTTCCTTTTTTTTTTTTTTTTTTTTCAATGTTATTTGCATGAGGAGGATGTGGGAGTGGGTGGTTGGTGGTAAATCCCTTTTTCTTTTCTATAATTTTCTCTTATAGATATATTCTTATGTGAGGGAGGTGGAGGAGGCGTATGGGTGATGGTAAATATTGTTCTTTATTCAATATTTTGCTAGTCCATTTTTACATTAGAAGGTGGAGATGGAGGGTGGTGGTAAATCTTTTTCTCTTCCTTTTTATTTATTTATTTATGTATTTATTTATTTATTTATTTATTTTATTTATTTATTTCATTTTATTTATTTATTTATTCATTCATTTTATTCTTTTTTGCACTTGTGAGGTGAAGCTTTAATGTTGATGGGGGTGATTCTTCCTACCTTTCTATCTTTGACATCAGTGACGTGATACTGGTCGGGGAGGATAATTCTTCTCGTTTTCTATATATAAATCTTACTTAGGTGAACTGGAAAACCAAGTAACATATCTGTACTTATATGAGTTGTTAACAATACCTTTTTTACTTGTTGATTTTATGTAGTTTTTTTTTCTCTCACTTATTATGCTATCAATCAGTTTATATTAGATCCCTTCCTCTAATAATTTTCTACCTTTGATCTGTAAGTTATTTTTCCCTTTAGTCTTCTTCCTTTAAAACCTGATGCCTCACAAATCAATCTTATTATTATTTACCATCACCTCTCTCTTCCTTACTGCTTATATCTCGTTTAAATGAAGCCTCCTTCCTGCTAAATCATCTTAACTTACCTTGCCTTCCTCATAATTTCACCTATTTATGCTTAGATTCACTCATAATTCATCATAATTCACACACTTGGCCCCTTCCCTTCCCTTCCCTCTTACCTTCCACCCGCGTCTCTTTCTCGGCCCCTTTATACTAAAATTTTCCCCCTCATAGATCTCCCTCACGCCTCACCTTCGTCATAACTCATTCCTCTACACCTGCTCTACACTGCCGCCTCACAGCTCGTCGTCTTCCAACACCAGACTTACTTCATCTTCGTCTTATTTCCCTCTCTCGCACACACATGCATGCACATCTAATTTTAGCCTTCTCACATCTAATACCTGCGTGCTCTCTCTCTCTCTCTCTCTCTCTCTCTCTCTCTCTCTCTCTCTCTCTCTCTCTCTCTCTGGAAATGAGTTTAAGCTTTCTCCTTTTTTAGAACCTTTTCATCACTTCTCTTTAGCTTTCTCGCATCTATTACCTGCATGCTCTCTCTCTCTCTCTCTCTCTCTCTCTCTCTCTCTCTCTCTCTCTCTCTCTCTCTCTCTCTCTCTCTCTCTCTCTCTCTGGAAATGAGTTTAAACACACTCCTATTTAGAACCTTTCTCTCACTTTCCTTCACCTCCAGCCCGTCTTGGTGTTTGTTTGTTATGGCGCATGTGTGGGGGAGTTACATGTGTTGTGGCGCTGGGAGAGGTGTGTGCGGGGGAGAGGGGAGGAATATTATACTGCTCTCCTCTCTCCCCCCTCTCTGTCTCTCCCTCTCTTTACTCCTCTCCCTTTCACCTTTCTCAGTTTGTTTCTCGCCTCGTCACTTTCCTCGCCCTCCTCATCTTGCAGCCTTGTTGTGGCAGCCTCATTACCACTGTCTCTCTCTCTCTCTCTCTCTCTCTCTCTCTCTCTCTCTCTCTCTCTCTCTCTCTCTCTCTCTCTCTCTCTCTCTCTCTCTCTCTCTGGATTTCTATTTTTTTTTCAATTAGTTCACAATTCTTTTATTCTCTCCTCATTTGTTCCTTTTTTTCACCCCTTCCTTCTTTCTGTATTCCGTGTCCTCTTTGTTCTCTAATTACCAGGCTGGGGGGAGCGAATTAGTCCTGTAGATGAGTGGCGTCCAAAGTTTTCTATTTTGTGGTCATTTACACAAGGGGACCAAATTTAGAGAATCTCCCTTGTTTTTTTTTTTTCCGCCATTGCTGTCACTTTCGTCTGGTATTATTTTATTTTTCATGGGGATTTTGTTTTTCCTGAGTCAGTTTTTTTTTCTTTCTTTTTTATCGCACTTTTTATTTTTCTTTATTAGTTTAGTGGTTGCATTAGCTCACATGTAAAATAAACGGATATATACTTGGGGAAAATATTAAGTTTTTTTTTTTTGTATTAGTTACATGGAAAATTGTAACTTTTTTGTTTTATTTTGTCTTATTTCTTGAAGTTCGAAAGATAGATAGATAGATAGATTGATTGATTGATTGATTGATTGATTGATTGATAGACAGATAGATAAATAGACTTATAGATACCTAGATTAATTTACTGATAAGTAGATGAAATAACTGATAGATAAACAGATATACAAACAGACAGACAAACAGACAGACAGACACATAAAAGAAACAACCGTATATACCATCCAAATTTTACCCTCCCCACAGAATTAGAAAAAAAAAAGTATACAAAAAAAAAAACGTGAAATCCCTTTGCTCCTAGAATTCCCACACCTTTTGAAGCACGTCACTGATGGAGATAATTCCACGACTCTTTAAAAACATGCAGTACTTATTACGAATACCTTACATTCCCTTTCCCTTGAGAACCATGACCGCCAGGATGCCAATTGATGGTTTAATTATTTTGCTACGTAATTATCGTGCCAATTAGCAATAAATAATGTGATATACTCTCTCTCATTCTCTCTCTCTCTCTCTCTCTCTCTCTCTCTCTCTCTCTCTCTCTCTCTCTCTCTCTCTCTCTCTCTCTCTCTCTCTCTCTCTCTCTCTCTCTCTCTCTCTCTCTCTCTCTCTCTCTCTCTCTCTCTCTCTCTCTCTCTGCTTTTGTCAGTGAGTTGCACAATACTGTTTTGTTTCGGTATTAGAAATAGGGTTGTGATGGTGGTGGTAATAGTAGTAGTAGTAGTAGTAGTAGTAGTAGTAGTAGTAGTAATAGTATTAGTAGGAAGGACAAATATGAAACTTGTTGATCTATAACGAGGGTACTTTCTGTACTACTACTACTACTACTACTAATAATAATAATAATAATAATAATACTAATACTAATACTACTACTACTAATAATAATAATGATAATAATAAAGTACGCGTTGAGGAAGAGGATAGAATAGAACAAACCTTCCCACCCTCCTCCTCCTCCTCCTCCTCCTCCTCCTCCTCCTCCTCCTCCTCCTCCTCCTCCTCCTCCTCGTCTTCACCATCATCATCATCATCATCATCATCATTATCAAGACAGACGATACATCTTCCATCTTTCTTGTCCCCAACTTTGTGAAACTTACCAATATCCTTCAACAACTTTCGTGTGTGTCTGTTTTTTTCCCCTTAACTCGTCTTTCCTCCTGCTATTTCCTCCTCCTCTTACTCGTCCTACTCCTCCTGCCCCTCTGCCTTGTAATTGTCTTCTCTCTTCCTTCATCTCCACTCTTTCCTTCCCTTGAATATAAATGAGTTTTCCGGTTCGTAAGGAAAAGCAGGAGAAAGTATTTGGGAGTGTTGAAACTATGAGCACACACACTACACTAGCGAACATAAGAGCAGAGCCTCTCAACTCTTACGCGGAACTTAGTGCATGCAAAGTTTGGCGTGTTACTGTGTATAAATATTAGAACGTATGAGATTAACAAGGAAGCCTGATACTGGTTGAGATGAAAAAAAAAAAGGAAGATTTAGAGTGGATAGCAAAATATTAGTAAATTTAGGAAGGTTGTTGTGTGGTGGAGGAAACAAGTATATAAAGGATTAGTGGTTTTAAGATTATACGTAAGCAATAGTGGCATTAAGAAAGGAATGAAGGGTTGTTGAGAGAAAGTAAGGAGATATTAGTAAATTTAAGGAGATTGTTGGAGAGTAAAGGAATTAAACAAAGATTAAAAGGTTATTTGAAACGAGTAGAAAAGTATTAGAAATTCTAGAACAGTTCATACGTAAGTAGCTGGGGAATTAAGGGAGAAATGAAAGCTTGTTAAGAGAAAGTAAAGAAAATGTTGGTAAAATTTAAGAAGATTGTGGGGAAGTAGAGGAATTAAACAAAGAATGAAAGTAGGAAAGTAATGTCAATTCATATTTAAGTAACAAGGGAATTAAGAAAGAAATGAAGGATGGTTAAGAGAAAGTAAAGAAAATGTTAGTAAATTTATAAAGATTGTGGGGTAGTAGAGGAACTAAACAAAGAATGAAGAGTTATATAAAGCAAGTATTACCAATTATAGGATGAATTTCACGTAGATAACAAATTAAACAAAGAACTGAAGATTATTTAGAGCAAGAAAACTGAGGCGTAGCGGAGGAATTAAGCCACCGATGAAAGTTTGTTTGCAGCAAGCAGTAGAGTATTAGTAAATTCAGGAAGATTGCAGAGGGAAAGGATGAGTCAAGCTGGAAATTAAAGGTTGTTTGCTACTGGGAATGCAAATGAAGATGAATCCTTAGCTTCTCTGTCACAACTTATAGTAGATTCAGGAAGATTGTAGAATAAAAGGATGAATCAAGCTAGCAATTAAAGTCTGTTTGTCACTGAAAATACTGAAAATGCAAGTGAAGATGAATCCACACCTACAGTTCTCCATCACAAGTTATAGTAGATTCAGGAAGATTGTAGAATAAAAGGATGAATCAAGCTAGCAATTAAAGTCTTTGTCACAGAAAATACTGAAAATGCAAGTGAAGATGAATCCACACCTACAGTTCTTCATCACAAGTTATAGTAGATTTAGGAAGATTGTAGGATAAAAGGATGAATCAAGCTAGCAATTAAAGTCTGTTTGTTACTGAAAATACTGAAAATGCAAGTGAAGATGAATCCACAGCTACAGTTCTCTATCACAAGCCAAGCCGGACAAAATATGAATAAATTAAAGAACACTGTGGAATGATAGAGAGATTAAGTGAGAGATTACAGCCTATTTGCCACTGAGGATGGAAATGAAGAGGAATCCTGCAACTACTCTATCGCATCACAAACCATTCCGTCCGTGTGTCACTTTTATTGCAAATGTTCGACAGATGAATGTTGTATGAGCTTTCCTGAATATATATTACGCTTTTAATACCGGATGCGGAAGCTGTTTGTCCGTATCCTGACCTGTATCTGTGTGTGTGTATGTACTGCGCCACTGAGACATTGGCTTAAAGGTTTATCCTCCAGAGACGCATCCGGGACTCGAACATCTGACAAGACAATCAGTGTAAACACCTTAGCAATCAGCCATAATCATCGCGGTTTATGAGAGCAAAAGGGAAGCTGCAAAGAGCCATCAGGCCTACACGTGGCTGTCCCTGAATGAAGCACGCCTCGCTGTTTCCACCTGTCATTCCCATCTATAAATCTGTCTAATTTTTCTAAGCTCCCTAGATCAAGTGGTATTTAACTCTTTCATTGTTATGGCTGTTCTTTGTTAACTTTGCAAAGTTCAGCGCACCGTAGAAAATATAGTTTGTATGGACACAGAAAAAAGAGTTAATGGAAGGTTAATTCTATATAATCTAGATTGAATACGGAACTCCTTAAGCCTTTCACTGTTATGGCTGTCTTTGTTAACATTCACAGCAAAGTAAAAGTATAGTTTGTATGGACACAAATAAAAAAAAAATAAATAAATAAATAAAGGATGGAACGGAACAGTAATTCACCATTTCTTAGGTTCGTGATTTTACCCTTCCACTTCTACGGTTGCCCTATGCCACACCAATAAGCACTTCCTTCTCATCCCTTGCCCTTTATGTTTCTTCCACCGCTGGGCTTCATTAATCACCGTAACAGTCTAGATAATTTACCACCTGCGTGAGGTAATACTGCACCCATACTTGTCTTTCCCTCCACCTTTTTATCCCCTCCTTGACGTCCATCATTCTTGCAGTTTACTATAGTCATTTATTCTTCCCTACCTGTCAGTAACTCAACCCTTCTCCTGTTACCTGTCAGTCTGTCCAGCTTGCCTCCCACGCACGTCTGTTTCTAGAGAAGAATGAGGTGCGAATGACGGTGAATGATGATAGTTATGGTGGTAATGATGATGGGGTTGTTAAATATAATTACGGTAATGTAACTAACTGCATAATCTCCCTTTTTCATTATTATTACTTGTATTGTTGTTGTTTTGGTGAATTATTCTCATTTTTAGCCTTTCATTCTATCCATTTGTTCATTCCTTTCTCTCTCTCTCTCTCTCTCTCTCTCTCTCTCTCTCTCTCTCTCTCTCTCTCTCTCTCTCTCTCTCTCTCTCTCTCTCTCTCTCTCTCTCTCTCTCTCTCTCTCTCTCTCTCTCTCTCTCCACCTGCTCACCCGTCACTCCTCCTCTTCCATTCTTCACCCACTCATCTCCATTCTTCACTCCACTTATACACATTTTTTTTCTCTCCCCGTCCCCACACCAGCTGCCCACTCACTCACCCTTCCCTCCTCCCCTTCCATTTCTTGTCCAATCGCCTCTTCTCTGCCATCCATTCTGTGTCCAGTAATGTCTCTTTTCCTTCAGTTCTCTGCCCGTTTATCTCCATCTCTCTGTCTGTTCCATACCATCCTTGTTTCCATCTCGTCTTTGTTCTGTTCCACGTACTTCCACTTTTCCTTCCATCTATTTTATTAGTAGTATACACCTGTTTTCGTATCCAGCATAATCATCCACATAGTGTCTCTGCTCTCTCTCTCTCTCTCTCTCTCTCTCTCTCTCTCTCTCTCTCTCTCTCTCTCTCTCTCTCTCTCTCTCTCTCTCTCTCTCTCTCTCTCTCTCTCTCTCTCTAAAACATTCAGTGCAGTTTATATAAAGTTTCGTTAGCTTAACTTTCCTGATTCGAGGACAAACTATTTTTAAAACCAGGTACATTATATATATGAAATGAAATGCATACAGTACACACTCTTTCTTGCTCTCTTGCTCTCTCTTGCTCTCTCTCTCTCTCCCTCCACTAGCATCTACTCACCCGCATTCATTACACTCACTCATTCCCTCACTCTCTCTCCAACATTCACTCACCTGTACCTCTCTCCGTCTCTCCCCCACACAGGTATTCACGCAAGCATCATCGTTCCTCCCTCCTGGATTGTTAAACTCCCCCGGCGCGGCTCCTTCAAGTCCTCACTACGCAAATCTCCCAAGAAGAGGAGCTCCACCAAGAGAAAGAGCAGGGACAAGGTGAGAGAAGGCTCGGGGAGGAGGGGGAGGTGGGGGTGGTTTGGGGAAAGAAGGGTAGGTTTTGTTTTCCTCTTATTATTGGGGGTTTGTGTGAGTGAGTCTGAATTTTACTTTGCTTTTGTGGTTGTGTTCTGTTTATTTTCTCTCTGTTCTCTCTCTCTCTCTCTCTCTCTCTCTCTCTCTCTCTCTCTCTCTCTCTCTCTCTCTCTCTCTCTCTCTCTCTCTCTCTCTCTCTCTCTCTCTCTCTCTCTCTCTCTCAAAATATATCAAAGACAAAGGTAATGTTCTTGTCATTATTGTTATTATTATTATTATTATTATTATTATTATTATTATTGTTGTTGTTGTTGTTGTTGTTATAGACATTCCTGATGCTGACGATGGCTATACGCATTATTCCTTACACTCGCGTCCCAGCTTCCAATAAAGACTGGAATATCGAAGAACAAACTTGTGTAAAATATTGGAGAAAATTTTTGCCTCTCTTGATCATGTTCGATAATTGTGCCTTCGATTGGATAACAGAACCTAACCTAACAGAAGCTAACCTAACTTAACCTAATCTAACTAAACAAAAGCTAACCTAACCTAACTTAACCTAATCTAACAAAACAAAAGCTAACCTAACCTTACCTTATCTAATTTAACGTAACAGAAGCCAACCTAACCTAACCTAACCTAACCTAACCTAACTTAATCTAATCCAACAAAACAAAAGCTAACTTAACTTAACCTAATAGAAGCTAACCTAACCTAACTTAACAAAAGCTAACCTAACCTAACTTAAAAGCTAACCTAACCTAAACTAACGTAATCTAACCTAACTTAATTTTTCCTTTCTCTCTCTCTCTCTCTCTCTCTCTCTCTCTCTCTCTCTCTCTCTCTCTCTCTCTCTCTCTCTCTCTCTCTCTCTCTCTCTCTCTCTCTCTCTCTCTCTCTCTCTCTCTCTCTCTCTCTCTCTCTCAGCGTAGTTATCTCTTTCCCTCTCCCTCTTATTTTCTTTCTTTGTAACTCTTGTTTTTGTTTTTGTTTTTTCACTCTCTCTCTCTCTTTTAACTCTATCCTCTCCTCTCCCGGCGTAGTTAACCTGACCTCTGACCTCTCGCCTTCTGTGGGTCATCCTCGCTGATCCTTGACCTTTGCCCGACTGTCACCCTTAGTCCGTGACCTCGGCGCATCCTAAAATATGTGACAGGATAATTTTTTGACCTCAAGCTTTTTAGGACGTGGTCACCCAAAGCCAGCCCTTCTGTGTCCTATTTCTGGTGCTCTCTCTCTCTCTCTCTCTCTCTCTCTCTCTCTCTCTCTCTCTCTCTCTCTCTCTCTCTCTCTCTCTCTCTCTCTCTCTCTCAAAAGTTATGGCTTCAAAAAACGCTAACCACATTTTTTTTCCTCATTATTGTTCGCTGTTGTTATTTGTAATGTATGTATGTAACTGCCCCTGAGTGAATGTCTCTCTCTCTCTCTCTCTCTCTCTCTCTCTCTCTCTCTCTCTCTCTCTCTCTCTCTCTCTCTCTCTCTCTCTCTCTCTCTCTCTCTCTCTCTCTCTCTCTCTCTCTCTCTCTCTCTCTCTCTCTCTCTCTCTGGAACCGCCTGCTGCTAATGACTCAGTGTTACCAGAACTAAATGGAGCCTTCCTTCCTTCCTTCCTTCCTTCCTTCCTTCCTTCCTTCCTTCCTTCCTTCCTTCCTTCCTTCCTTCCTTCCTATCACGGGTCTTCTGTCTGTTTCCTTCTCCCTCTTTTCTCAGCTATAATCCCTGCCTCACCTGCAGCCTCCTCTCTCTCTTTCTCTCCCCCTCTCTCCTTTCCTCTCTTCCTCTCTCCTCCTCTCCCAAGACTTTCCTTCCTTTCTCTACAACACCCACAACTGTTGAGGAAGGCTGATGGTGGTGATGGTTATGGTAATGGTGGTAGTGGTGGTGGTGGTGGCAGAGGAAGAGAAAAATAAAGAAAAAAAGAAAAAAATAAAAGAAAATATTGCGTGTTAATGTATATTTATTTTTCAGAGATAATATAAGTTTAAGATGCGAAATAGTGAGTAATAGTGATGATTGTGAAAGAAGTTGTGATAAAATCTAGAAATCTTGCAAGACCACCACCTCCACCACCGCCACCACCACCACCACCACCACCACCACCACCACATGTCTTAGTTTTACACAGATCCACGCGCGGACACGGCTTAGCAAACCGCCTCACACCTGCCTCACACCTGCCTCACACCTCCTCTCCTCTCCTCTCCTCTCCCTCCCTTTATATTTGTTTACTTGCCACATATCTGTCCCTGTGCTAACTAATTGTCCTGAGAGAGAGAGAGAGAGAGAGAGAGAGAGAGAGAGAGAGAGAGAGAGAGAGAGAGAGAGAGAGAGAGAGCTGACATTTAAGCGTGAGTCAAGGTTACTAATGTTTATTGGAGAGAGATTGATTTCTGTAACGATACTTTTCCTCTTTTGGTCTTTGTGTGTGTGTGTGTGTGTGTGTGTGTGTGTGTGTGTGTGTGTGTGTGTGTGTGTGTGTGTGTGTGTGTGAGACGGACTATTATTGCAGGAACCAGCCGTAATGGCGTCGTAGTTCGCACACACACACACACACACACACACACACACACACACACACACACACACACACACACACAATCAATATTCACGGTCATCTTTTGTGTACAGAAAATCCGAACAACAATTAATTATGATAAAAAATGTTCCCACCAATAAAAATTAGAACATGAATTGAAGCTTCCTTTGAGAAGTGTTTTGAAAAGTTGCTCCTTTTTATTTATTCTTTCTTCCCTTTTTTCCATCGTTCACTTTGTGTGTGTTCATAATTTTCGTTTCTGCAGTTTTAATCAACCTTTTCTCTCATATTTCTTTATTTTTTTAGTCTTTTTTTTTTTCGCCGGAGAAATGTTTATATATATATTTTTTTTTATTTCGTTTGATTTGAATGGAATACTGTCAGTCAGGCCACAAGAGAAACACAAATGAACACAATAAAAGAACAAAAAAACAATAGCAGCGTCAAACTTATTAGCCCTTAGGAGACTGTGATAAGCTACACAGTTGAATATAAAATAAACAAACAAATATACAAAGAAGAGGGAGCCAAACTACTACTACTACTACTACTACTACTACTACTACTACTATTACTACCCCCACCACTACCACAGCCACAGTGTCTTTCCCTTACATCAATAGCACAATGGAAAATGGTTTGGTACATCAGCGTTTAAGATTTGTGGGCGGATGGGTGGGCTGGTGAGGTGGGGAGCTGGTGGGCGGGCTGGGAGGGGCACTGGGTGGGTGTTAATAGCCGTGTGTTCGGTTCGGAGGGTTTCAAAGCTCGCGAACCGGTGTGATCTATCTCTTCGAGCCATCTTGCTTCAAACTCTGTGATGGTCCCGAAGAGAGGCGCTGGTTAAGGGACTTGCCGCTCTCTCTCTCTCTCTCTCTCTCTCTCTCTCTCTCTCTCTCTCTCTCTGATTGTTTTTATCAATCTTATATATTTCATGTATTTATTCATTTTCATATTTTTATTCTATCATTTCGTTATTATTTATTTTTTTCTATTTTTCTGTATTTTCCTTTATCATTTCGCTGTTATTTTCATTATTTTCTATTTTTTTCTGTATTTCCTTGATCATTTCGCTGCTATTTTCTTTTTTTTTCTATTTTTTTCAGTTTATCTCCATTATCACTTTTTTTCTGTTGATTTCCATTATCATGTAGTTGCCATCACGATATAAAGAGCCAACAGTCGTTTGCTTTCACGTGAATTGTTCCACGTAATTACTCTCGCTCTTCTCTCGCAACAACGGCACGGAATTATACAATGCTCTCCCCTCCCCCTTTTATTTTCACCATCACACACCATCATTAAAAGTCGTAATAGCGATACGAGACAGGATTTAAAGAGCAGTCACTATGTTTCCTCACTATTTTGAAATAATGAAGTACCCGAGATTGTTTTTGGTTATTTTTGTTCCCGTGGCTCTGTGGTACAATGCTCGCCTCGTGACCCAAAAGTTACGGGTTCGAGTCTGGCTGTCGCTACTTTCTCGTTGGGCGAAGTAGCGCGCTTTTCGTAATCCCAGCGACTTTCGTATAACGTCATTGAAGCGTCCTAACTCAGTTTTGCAGTTTTGTTTGCGAAATTCATGTATGGTCGAGGTAACTTGCTTTACGTTGACACAAGACAGTAATTTCAAACGTATTCCTCTCGTCTTTTTTTTTTTTTTTTCCCTCCGTTCATCCCTTTTCTCTAATTATTGCTGTCTTTTTTGCTCTCTCTTTCTCTTTCTTTCTTGTTCTCTCTCGTTCTGCCGATCTCTCGTTCAATCTCTCTCTCTCTCTCTCTCTCTCTCTCTCTCTCTCTCTCTCTCTCTCTCTCTCTCTCTCTCTCTCTCTCTCTCTCTCTCTCTCTCTCTCTCTCTCTCGTCTATCTTATCTACCTTATATTTACAGACTTGTGGTTGTTTCTAGAGGTTTCCAAGTGTCCATGCGTGATTCTAGTGAGATTTTAACAAGGATTCAGCATGATCAATAGGGGAAACACCCGTGAGAACCTAGCAACCTTCGTATAACCCTATTTCGGCGCCGTAACCCAATTTGCAGTTCCGTTTGCGAAATTCACGCATGGAGTTAGGGTCGAGATAACTTACTTACCGTTGAGACAAGACAGTATTCTCAAATATCTCGGCGTTTTATCTTTATTTTTGGCAGGTTCGTTTGGAAGTTAATAAGGGGTTTCAAGTGTCCATTCTTGATGCTAGTGATGGTCTGTCAAGGATGCTGCGTCTTTGAAGGGAAAAACACCAGTATGAACCCGAAGTGATCGTCTCTTTGGCCTTTGAAAAATTGTCCTGATGAAAGACCAAAGCGTTTCTGTTACGAGCCATAAGCCGAAAAGTAAGTAAATAATGAAAATGCGGACCTTTTTGAAAACTGAAATGTACAGGACGCATAAAGAACATAACGTGGACTTTAGATTGTAAGCGAAATGGAAATTAAAATGAACGAAACACTAAATTCAAACGATAAGGACTCAAAATCATGCATTACCGATACAAAAACTCACTTTACCGAACCAAAACTGACCTGGCTGGCTGTACCGCACTGTACCTAAACTCCTATTGCCTTCTTCCTATCCTGTTACCTACAAGTACCTATATACCTCAGCTTTACGGCGGCGCGGACTGTTATAGGAGTCTCAAATGTTTACGGAGTTTGCAAGCGGTCGATTCAACAAAAGTTCCTTGATGTAACGAGCAGAGGAAGTTACTGGGGGAGATTCGTCTGAGTCCTCGAAGGTAAAAGTCACATCAGACGACTGAGATTATTTTATGACCTTTGTTTATAGGTGAGAGAGAGAGAGAGAGAGAGAGAGAGAGAGAGAGAGAGAGAGAGAGAGAGAGAGAGAGAGAGAGATTTATCATTAGAAAAATAATAATAAGAAAGACACACACACACACACACACACACACACACACACACACACACACACACTCACACACACACACACACACACACACACACACACACACACACACACACACACACACACACACACACAAACAAACAAACAGAGACAGCCAGAGATACAGACAAAACAAACAAACAGACAGACAGAAATAAAAAAGATAATAATAATACCACCAACATTATACACATCCCCACACCAGAGCAAGGCCAGCACACATACCGATACACCAGAGGGGAGGAAACGAGACACATTACACAGCGTATGGTGCATAATGTATAATGTAGAGAGAGGAGAGCCGCGTCTGCCCGGCACCATGACTCCCTGCTAAGGAAACATCAGCTTGCTTATCCGAGAGGCAGGAGCGGTCTATTAATAGCGTGGGATCCTCCGTGGGGGATAAAAAATAGTCTTCGTTGAGAGTGAAGGCTCCGGGAGGCAGGGAAGATGGGAAGCTTTTGTGAGGAGGAATGGTTTAAGGACGGAACGGGAGGAAATATATTGCAAGGAAGGGTTTTATACGTAAGGGTGGATGAACTCTGTAATATCCAAGTTCAGGTGAAATACGTGCCTTGGCTTGTGATTCTGTTAGGAAGAAGGATAGGTGGAGGTGGAAACAGTAAGGGTATATTGCAAGGCTGGACAAAGCTGGGTTTATATATAAGGGTGTATGGACTCTGCAATATCAGTTCAGGTGAGAATTATGTGCCTTGCTTGTGATTCTGTTATAGGAGAAGGATATTTTTTTCATTTTCTTGTAGTAAGGCGAGGGAAAGGAAGGAAGGGGAACGGTAAGGATATGATTGCAAGGCTGGACAAATCTGGGTTTATATATACGAGAGATGGACCTTGTAGTATCCAAAATCATGTGAGAGTGATAACGATCATCCCCTCTCTCGTGACTTCAGCATTGGGGTAAACACTATTTTTTTTTTTTTTCTTCAAGACTAGAGTATGTTTGCATTACAAGGCCAGATTCACATTACAAGGGTCGAATTTTACATACCTTCCCAACTTCGAGTGTCACTAACATTCATAACTTCTTCATTGGGAAAAACACCGATTTTTTTTTTTTTTTTTTTTTTTTTTTTTTTTTTTTTTTTTTTTTTTTTTTGTAAGACCAGAGTATGTCACTATTACAAGACCAGATTCACATTACGAGGTCGAATTCTACCTACCTTCCTAACCTGAACTGGCACTCACGTCCCTTCCTCGCCACTCCGTCATCCTGGAAGGCTTAATCAAAAATCCCTGGGGAAATTTTGCGAGACTACCTGGCAAACGTACAACAATTTTAAGTGGCGGATAAAACAGAAGGGAGCAAAGGTGCAATTTCGTCTCCCCTAATGATCCTATTACGGGCAAGTTTTACATCTCCCCGGCCAGCCGATAATAGAGTTTTGCCTGTGCAGGAATAAAGAGCGGCAGTAATAGAACCAGTTGTTGTAGAGGCATTGGAATCGCTTTCAATATCGGCAAACCAAAAAGTCCCCAGGGTCATGCAGCCAGGAAGGGCATTTCCATCCGCAGTGCCCCTGTGTGGAGGGTCGGAACCTTCAAATCTTACACCCCATACCATTTAACCTTTTGTATTCGTGGCATTGGTTTTAATGGAATGGTTCTCTTTAGGCGCCTTATTATTGCGATTCATGGAGATCTATGTATTATGAAAAGCAATATAGAAAATACCATTACTTATGGGAATATTTGTGATTATATTTCAGTAAACCTTAGAGGAATATTCACAGCTAAATTACACGATACCAGAGAGAGAAACAGGCGGCTGTCGACTGTCGGACATGGAAATAGATACAGACAGACAGATAATCAGACCAGACCCTTGTCAAACTGCCCTAAGTTCCCTACAAACTTATAACTAGCTAACTTGTGATTATACCAGCCACGGGTCACTTATACCTGCCCCCCCCCCCTTGCCCGCCGTGATAGACAGCGAGACGGATTGTTATAGAATTAATATAAGTAGCAGTGGGATGAAGAGGGAGTAGTAGTAAGTAGTAATAGTAGTAGTAGTAGTAGTAGTAGTAGTAGTAGTAGTAGTAGTAGTAGGGTAATAATAATGAGTTAATATCACTCTGGCAGGGGAGTTTTACAAAGATGGATGAGACAATTAAGAATGAAGGGGAAGCTAAGGAAGGGAGAGAGGGAGGAAAGGGGGGAAAAAAATCCTTACATAGTCATTTGCATAAATATTGGACCGGAGTGTGAAGACCATTTATCAGGAACAGGAGGAGGAGGAGGAGGAGGAGGAAGAAGAAGAAGAAGAAGAAGAAGAAGAAGAAGAAGAAGAAGAAAGGAATGTCTGTTATTTGATGAACGCTAGCACTCTCTCTCTCTCTCTCTCTCTCTCTCTCTCTCTCTCTCTCTCTCTCTCTCTCTCTCTCTCTCTCTTCTCTCTCTCTCTCTCTCTCTCTCTCTCTCCTCTCTCTCTCTCTCTCTCTCTCTCTGGCAGTCGTTCCTTCCTCCCCCATTTTCCTTGGAGTTGATTTAAGAGCAATTAAACACTAACTGAAG
>NC_087180.1:15524114-15581614 GCF_035594125.1 Scylla paramamosain | reverse complement strand
AGGGGAGGCGCAAGAAGCCATCAAACTCACACGTGGGAGCCCCTGTATGAAATTTACCCACCAGCTATCATCCCCATTTTTTTTTTTTTTTTTTTTCCAACTCCCTAATGACTCAGTCCTAGCAGCCTACAGCCTGATTACTGAGCCCATTCCATTCATACACTACTCTTTTTTTCAATTCCTTCCTATCTCTTTTTTAAATAACTTTCTTTTCAAGCTTGAACCCATTATTTCTTATTCTGCTCTGATTACTGATCCTGAGAATTTTGCTTACGTCACCCTTGTTATATGCTCCCTGCCAACGACTAATACGCTATAGCTTTATTTAAAGATTTCTACACAGACCTTTATAAGTTTTAGAAGCATTTCAGGGAAGGCTGGAGTGCAAGCACAATAGAGTTTGGAGAGAGAAGTGAATAGGAGTGGTGGGAGGAAAGAAGGAAACAGAAAGAGCATGGAAAGTGACTGAAAAATTTAATCCAGAGAGAGAGAGAGAGATATCAAATAGAATTCAGGATAAAGAAAAGAGTAGCAAATACATAAGTGAAATAGATATAAAAAGAAAAAGAAAAAAATATTCCAGAATATACATATAATATTTTCAAGACTCTCTGCAGTAACTTTGCCATTCTGTGCCGACTAACAAAATAATTAGGGAAAACTTTTTAACTACGAGAAATTATGTTAACTTTTCTCTTTGGGGGTTTCCAGGAATTTCAGAAAAGTGGTTGTGACGTCCATGCATATTTTTCTTCTGACGTGGAATCACAGCTCATGTTGCCTTTGAAAACTTGACTCATGTATTAAAATATCATTGTGTTATTTTCTCAACTTATTTTAATTTTCAGAAACTTGAAACTGTAATAATTATTTTTCTTATAGTTTTTTCTCCCTTATGATATTTATTTTAACTCTCTTCAATAGTTTTCTAATGAGTTTATTTGTTTTCTTCCTTTATATTCCATCCTTGTATTAACACTATCTTTTATGTCCATTTCTTACCTCTTCTTTGCTCCACCTTTCTACCTTCCTTCTTTATCTCTCATGTCAGAAAAGAAATTCCTATCTTTCTTTGGTTTCCTGTACCTGTCTCTTGGTCTATCTCTCTATATGTCTTACTTTTCTCTCTGTCTGTCTCTCCCCCTTATATCTCAACCTCTCTTCTCTTTTACATAAGTTTCTCCAGAAGGCAGCAGGCATCAGAAATTGTGTTATGCATCTTCTTAACTTATTTCTTCTGGGAATATAAAAACTCTCTTCTAACTTTTTTCTCTTTGCCTTTCCAGCTCCCCTCACCTACTCCTGTTACAGTTTCAAGAAGAACAACTCTGTCCCCTTCCATTCCCTTTATTATCAGATACACTCACCTACCTCAAGGCTACTATTGAGTCTTGACTGTCTCCGTTTTGCTCACACTCTCATTACCCAGTGATCTGTTTCTTGATGGTCTTGTAACTTTAATATACTTTATTTCATCTAATATTTTCTAAGCATGAAGGAGATAAGAAGGAGGAAAAATACTAAATGTCTACATCAAAGAAAGATTTAAAAAGGAGGGGTCCCAAAATAGACACCAGTTTAATTCTGAAGATGTCATAGGAAAGTGAAAAAGAGAAACTAGCTGAGAGTTCATAAGTTTACCAGTGAAAGGGATGATAGAGTGAAGGTACTGGTCAACTCTTGCATTAGTGAGATGAACAGCATTGAGATGAAAGAAAGAAGAGAAGGTAGAGATTTCTTGAGTTTACCAGTGAAGGAGATGATAAAGAATGAAGGTCCTGGTCAACTCTTGCATTAATGAGATGGAGAGCATAGGGATGAAGGAAAGTAGAAAATGTAATTCCTCTGAAGCCTCTCAGACTCCTGATATAGCCACCACTGTCTCAATTACTACTACACTTCCTGCCACCAAGACCAACATTCATATAAACAAACCTTCACATACAAAGGTCACATAGTCATCTTAGTCAGTGCAACATTAACTCAACACTAAATGCACGTAACATTCACAACATTTTAGAAACAGATAAAACTATATTTCTTACAACAGGACAAAGACCACCTGATCCTACTACTACTACTACTACTACTACTACTTCTACTACTACTACATCATCATCAATCAGTCCGTCTCCCTCCACAGCTACACAGATGAGCCAATCAGCAAGATCCTGTGCAACATAGCGGACGGGGAGGTGGTTCACTTGGATCGATGGCGTGTGGATGTCACAAAGAATGAGGACTTTGAGCCAACAGAGGAGGGCCGCGACACACTCCCTCTCAGTGTCGTCAACAACTACTTCTCCTTTGGTGTTGATGCTCATATTGCCCTTGAGTTCCACGAGGCCAGAGGTGAGATGAGGATGCTGACTTAGTTATCTTAGCCACTCTGTTATTACATGATGGATTTAAAGGTCATAGGCATTTATTGAGTGTTTATTCTCTCTGATGTTCTGTATTTCACTGTTGTTTCACTGCTTGTTATTTCTCACCACATTCCATACTAAAAAGATCTTTTCTGTCTCTCTATATTTCTTTACTAATTGTTACTCCTGCCATCCAGGTTCTGCTAGCATTTCTTCATCATTTTTGCCTCTCTCTATTCCTCTACTAAGTGTTACTCTCACTAATTTTCCTCCTCCACCCGACAGAGGCAAATCCACAGAAGTTTAACTCCCGCCTGCGCAACAAGATGTTCTACGGGCAGGCCGGTGGGAAGGATCTCCTGCAGCGGAAGTGGAAGGATCTCTCAGACAACTGCACGCTGGAGTGTGACGGCAAGGATATGACCCCCATCCTGAAGGAGAACAAGGTGCACGCAGTGGTTTTCCTTAACATTCCCAGGTGAGTGGTATGTGGAAAGCTGTGTTGAATTAATTATCCATCTTTATCTGTACAACCACAGGTGAATCTTGGCTTATAGGTGTTTGGTGTATGAATTTTCAAGGTGATTTCTTTCCTTCCCTTAGCTATATTTCTGGCATTTACCCTTAGAAGAGAAGCAGCTGTATTAAATTTATTAGTTATTTATCAAACTTTTATCTAGACAACCACTGATGGATCTTTGCTTGCATATGTTTGATATATGAATTTTCAAGGTGATTTCCCTCCCTCAGCTATGGCTCAGGCACCCACCCTTGGAACAGGAGCAGCGGCATTGAGCAGCAGACAGATGATGGCATTATTGAAGTCATTGGCCTCACCACATACCAGATGGTGAGTCAGGCTGTCAGGATTAGTCTTAGAGCAGTGTACCTCAAACTTTTCATCACCATCCAGTTTGATTTCATATACTGTCTTCATGACCATGTATGTCCACTCTATTGTGTCTTTCTCCCTCTGATATGAAAGTTTACCTATTCATTTACTATTATTGACTATAGTTAGATTTTTTTCTTGTACTTTTTAAGTATCTTGAACCTCATAACTATTTCAGAAATTCCTGAAATGCTGGTTTAAATAATGTGTTTATTCCTCTTCATGAGATATAGCTCTTCATATACAGATATCAACTCAAAACATACTTTTCTATTTATATATTTCCTTTCTTCACTCCCACACTTTAATTCAAAACAACATTTGCTAAGATGTCTCTCCTGTTCTTTACTTCATAGCTATCCTCACTGACCCACATCCTCCCTGCCTCCATCCACAGCCTCTGCTCCAGGCGGGAGGGCACGGCACCACCATCTGCCAGTGCAAGCGAGCTAAGATCATCACCAAGAAGACAATCCCAATGCAGGTGGATGGCGAGGCAGCAAGAGTCAATCCAAGCATCATTGAGCTGACGCACCTCAACAAGGCATTGATGGTGACCAAGAAGAAGGCAAAATCTGTCACGTAAGTTTATGGGGAAAGAAAGAAGAAGTAGGTGGAGTCTGTAGTGAAAAAAGAAGAATGTGTATTATAAGTTTGTGGGGAAAGAAGAAATAACTTTCATTTCTCTCTTACTCATCATCCTCTTTCTTTCTTTTTTCTTCTTCTTCCAGTCTTATATCAACCTCTCTTGTCTCATTCCTTCTCTTCCACTTTTCTATGACTTCCCTTTCTCTCACTCATCATCACCATCCCTTTTCTTCACCTTTCTTTCTCATCCAACCATTTATAAACCTCTCTTTCATTCCTCCCATAATTCCCCTTTCTCTCTCATTCATCACACCATCCCCTTTCTTCCCCTTTCTTTCCTTTTCTATCCTTTCCAGTCCCTTATCAACCTCTCCCTTGCCTCTCACTCCTCCCATCACCTCATAATTAACATCTCACTTTCCTCTCCCTGTGCAGGATACCTCACCTTGAGCAACTGCGCCTCCAGGTGTCTCGCATCACTATGTTTGATTATGAGCAGCATCACTACGACAAGGAGAAACTTCGCTCCACCTCCTCCTCCATTGGTCTCATCATGATTGACCAGGATGCTGACTTAGAACAGGTGTGTCTCATTCTTACCTGACAGTTGTCTCCGTTGTCTTTCTATTTTGTTCAATTTTCTGATGGTGTCTGTTTTTTTTTTTTTTTTTTATAAGAAACTTTACATATTTAATCTTTTTTGCAGTTTACATTTCTTTATTTATCATTTCTCTTCTCTTTTTTTTTAATCTTCTGAATTTTTTTTTTTCACTGTCTGTCTTGTAATGTCTTTTCAAATTCTTGTTATAAAAGATTAGCATTTGGCATTTATTTCAATTTTTTTCTTTTTATTTACCTTTTAATCTTCCACCAGTGTAGAATTGACACATTTCTCTTATTCCTCAGGTTCGCAAGCACATCAACAGAATGATGGAAGAGAACACCAACCGCACCCGCCCCAACAAGCCTCTATCTGAGAGCTGGTGCTTCCTGGACTGTAAGCACCAATACTCACTCTTATATTGCTACATATTCCCCCTCATTCACTCTCTTATACCAACATCACACATTCTTCTTTCATTCACCCACTCATCTTTTTCTCATTCACTCACTCACTCTCATTATATATCCCACAAACTCATCTACACACCTCACACACACATACACATTGTCATTTCTCCCTCATTCACACTCACTCACTCATTCTTCTTCCTTACACTCACCTCCACACCTCCACCAAGCACACACTCTCATTTATCTTATTGTCCCTCTACACACTCACCTCCATACCTCCACACAACACACACACCTCTCATTCTCCTTTAATAAACCTCAACACTAACTAACACACACTCTTCCCCACAGCCTGTACTGCCGAGAGGTTCTTCCGCATTGACCGAGCACAGGAACACCTCCACTACGTCACAGACATCTGCACTGAGGACCTCTTTGTGTTGGATCCAGAGCTTACAGACCCCACCAACATCAGTGGAGGCGTGAGAGGGGATGTCAGGTAAGAGCTGGGGACACAGGGAAGGGTTGGTGTGTGGGGATGTCAGTCAGGAGGGTTTAAGACACAGGAAGGCAGGGTGATGTGGATACAGAAGCTTATGGGAATGTATAGCCTGCAGATCTGATAGGGTTGTGTGGTGTTGGGTTCATTGGGGGAGGTTTTGGTGCTGTATTTTAGTTCTTGTCCTTTCTCGCTCTTTATATAAATAGAAGAGAGAGAAATGAAAAGTTGTATGCATTTTTTGGTGTGCTCTCATAACTTCTTAATGAAATTTTCCCTTTTTTGTGAAGATGGAGTGAGTATGCTTGATTATCTTAATTTTTTTATCATATTCATCTTATTGTTGTCTGTTCTGGTCGATCTGATGATTAAATTCTACTACCTCTTTGAAACATCATCATCACTATCATCTTATATGGATTAATTTCTTTCAGTGGCCTTCGATCAGTTACAGTCCGTAATTAATACAAAATACTGCAGGAATACATTGACAAAAGCTTCTAGTTCCCTTTTTAATGATTAAGAGTCAGATGCTGTTAAGTGTTGATAATGTAAAGGTATATTTCCTAAGACACCAGGTGAGTATAACCTTGTAAAACTACTATAATTATTTGCATGTTATTTTTCGAAGAGATATTTTCACAGTATTCTAGTGGATGTTATTTTACTCCTGCAAGGCTTAGAAGAATGTACATTTGTAATTGCAGTATATATTGTCTTTAACATTGATCTGTCTATCCCCCTAAAGTTGTTCTCATGCATTGTCACTACTGATTTGTTTGTACTTGAACTTACCATAATTTTATTCATGATTCCCTTTTGCCCCCCCCGAACTATATATATATATATATATATATTTTTTTTTTTTTTTTTTTTTTTTTTTCTCTCTCCCTGTCTTTTCCCTCAAGATTTTGATTAGTGAAGGTTTCCTCCTCTTGTAGATTTGAGTATCAGTACCCCTCAATATGTGAATTCCAGGGTATTTCTTAATTTGCTCACTCACCTACTTACTTACTTACCTGTCAATACTTATTATCACCTACTTACTTACCCATGACAGTATTGCCACTTCTCTCCACTGGAAAGTATTCACCACCACCACTACCACCACCACTACCACCACCACCACCACCACCACCACTACCACCACTGTCTTAATTACCACTACAGTTCCTGCCACTCACACCAACACTGTCATGAAGGAACCTGTACATACAAAGCTCACATTGTCATCTTAGTCAGTGCAACATTAACCTGGCACAAGATGCACCTAACATTGACAACATTCCAGACACAACTATATTTCTCCCATCAAAACAAAGATCTGTTCCTACTACTGCTATGACTACTACCTCTATGACTACTGCAGCTATAGCCTCTGCCAAACTGACAAAATATTTACCTCACATCACATTTCACATCATGCAAAAATAATTCATAGATGCAGTTTTGGGCAGAAAACCCTAAAACACACCATTTGCACTGGCACATTTTTACTGAGCTGAGTCACTGTCTGAATCATGTACTTCCAAAATGATGGATTCTGGATTACACATTGATTTTGAACTTAAAGGAGGACAGGAATCCCTACAGATGAATTATGAAAGTATCAAAGCATCAGAATGCAGGAAATTATGTTTTGACTCAGTCCTGCAAAAAAAAAAATATTAAATGGTGAATCCAGTCAAATAGAAATATATTGATTTAACAACCGGTGTCATAATTAATTATGACATTCAGAAAAAGGGATTGTGTCGTGTTAAGATTTCAGTTACATACCTTTCAAAATTTAGTGCAATCATCAAAACTTATGAAACGGTGGCCATTAATTCATCACTCAGCAGTGTTTTGGGTGCTGCTGGTGTTAGTGTTTGTGGTTCATGTGGCTGAGACAGTGACTTATTGTCAAGTGAGGATGAACTGACCAATGCAAGTGCTTCAGATTCAAACACACACACACACACACACACACACACACACACACACACACACACACACACACACACACACACACACACACACACACACACACACACACCTTTGGGTATCCCAGCACCAGGGCATCTCCAGCTGGCAGGCAGACTCAGTAACAGTCACAACCCACAAGTTCAGATCCTGTGGTTTGGGTTCGCTTCCCTTTAATTTGTACTTCCCTTGTACTAAACAGTAGCTCGATTGGTCTTCCAAATTTTGTTATATGAATTATCATCCTTGAAGCACACTGTGAATGCTTGAATTACTTTTGAGTGTATCAGTTATCTTAAAATTTTGACCCTTGATTCTCTAAATTTGTAAAGTAGACCAGGTAATTCCTTTAGGTATTCTGTGCACTGTGTTATGCAAGCTGTGAATGAGTCCATAGTGAATTAAAAATGTCAAGTTGAACATTGTTTATTATACAGTCTGCATAACACAGTGACCAGCATGTAAAGGAAACACACAGAGTACTGTCCCTGTACAGCTACTGCAAAATGTACAGTTCATGAGAGAAACAACTCTGAGTTAGACATGTCATTTGTCACGGACGTTTGTGGAAAGTAAACATAAAGCACCTGGGACCCACACCACTGAGGAACTGCCTAGCATATCCTGGAGTGTCCTGAGACCTGGACTGCCCAAGGGACCTGTAAAGCCCCTGGTAAAGAATTATGCTGGCCGGGTAACTATGACCTTATGGTGGTGGCTGGGCCCTGCAGCGTGGACAACGACATAGACCACAGTGAGCGGCTCGCTATGGTAAGCGACAGTGACTCGGGAGTGGGCGGGAATGAAGCCGACCAAAGGGGAGTGGGCGGGAGTGAAGCCGACCAAAGGATCCCGACCCCGGCCCTCACCCCACGCCAGGATTCCTCAGATGCAGGGGAGGAGGAGGTGGCCCACAGGTAAATAGGGAGACACCACCCAGGGAAGTCTGTCCTGGCAGCCTGCAGGGAGGGATGAGGGAGGCACCAGTTGGCCTTGATCAGTGATTGGTGTTGGACTGGCTTGTGACATGCGGATTGCCTAACCAGCCCAAATGAGTCTTGGCAAGGAGAGGTTCCTGGGTGCCTTAGATCTCCAAGGCATGAGCTGTTTACTGATCAATGCTTGTTGAAATATCACTAATGTTTTGTTAAATTTTAACAGAAAGAGTTGATATACTTGAAGGATTCAGTAAACAGCTCCTGCTTCTAGGTTTTCAGCTTTAATGCTTATGTTTTATAGCTCTGAGACACAAAGCTATTGTTTGTCTACAGGGAATAAATTGAATGACCAAAATCAACCATAAATGACACTTGTGGTAAGTAGGATGCATGACCTACTTATGTCAGTAAATCTAATTAGTCTTTTAAGTCACTTGATCAGAACATTGAGTCATATGAAGAATGCAATGAACATGACAAAACATGAGAACAGTGTGTAGTGTAAAGATTTAGCTTGCAATACCATCTTCTTCCTAATTACTATCCAACTTGTATTGAGTCCTTTGAAATCTTAGCAGGTGTCTCAGGAGGTGTAACAATTTACCTAGAGAATAATAGTCACTCTTGTGCTTATCAAGAATCTCTCCTATAGAACACACCACAGTATGCTGTCATTTGTGCAGAAATTGCTGTTATGATTTGGCCTCATGATTATGCTTTGAATATTTTATTAGATTACAGTAAATTTATGTTCTTATTTGATATTTTGTATATAGTAACACTGAGTCAATAGAATGAATGAATGAATTTTGATATCTTTGCTCTATTTTGTGAAGGCATGGAAACTAGAGAGAGAAGAGAGAGAGAGAGAGAGAGAGAGAGAGAGAGAGAGAGAGAGAGAGAGAGAGAGAGAGAGAGAGAGAGAGAGAGAGAGAGAGAGAGAGAGAGAGAGAGAATACACATAGCAGAGAAAAAAAAATATTGATCACTAATCTTACAAAATATTGACAGGAATCGCATAAATGAAAACATCACTTCATGATAGCATAATAAAACCTTGAACTTTCACCAACATGAGATTTTGTTCTCACTTATTTCACAACTAAATTAGATACATGCATAGTAGAGATACTTGGCGCATGGGAGAAGTGTCCTGGTGATAGTGTGAGTGGGAGAGTCATAGGATGGTGATTGGCAGCATGGGAGTGAAGAAGTGGGTGTAAATTACTTCTTAGTTTAAAGTAAGCATGTTTTGATTCCTTGCTGAATGAGGATGTAGCTAAGACAAGTTCTGTATATGAAGGTAGAGGTGATAAGGCAAAGGTAGGCAAGTAGAAATTCAGTTTGTTACTCTTTTGCAGCTCTGTTCACGCACATACATGCATACATACACCCAACGACACATGGTAACACTCACGCACGTTTGCACACACACCTGGGCATACAGATACACATGAACACAAACTGTAATGTAAGTGACGATTTATTTTCTTTCTGCTGATCCAGTTTTTTTCTTTTCTTCCCCTCCTTCAGCTTGCATGATCGTGTCTTTGGTCCCGAGTACTTCCCTCCCAGGTATTTCTTGTCTCGTTATTCCTGTCATGTGCTCACCTGAGACTGACCCAGCTGTTCATACACTCCTGCATCTCTTAAGCCTTGACCAAGAAAGAATTACTCGTATATTAGTTTCTCTGAGATGCTGATAGTTTCATATTTATCAATCATTCCTGAGATTAGATTGGAATCTTATCTCTTCATATACAAATTACTGAACAATGTAGTATTTGAAAATTTAATTACAGTACCTTAATTTTGAAGTATTTGAAATCAGTCAGGTTGGAGTTATTCATAAATTTTAAATAATTTGGCTGAAAAAAAAAATTTGAGCAGTACAGAAGGACTTGTCACTGCTAGTGGTGGTCAGTCTTGGAAGTGTGTGTCTCTGTGTGTCTGTGTCTGTGTCTGCCTGCTCTGGTGCTTCTCAGGGTGCTACTCACACCCCACCACACCCTGGGCCTCCCTCTCTCTCACCCTGTAAATGCCTGTCAGATAACTACTACTACTAATGTCATAAACAGCTGGTCTGACTCATGGAAATGCTTGCATCTGAGTCTTATCTACACTAAAGTGAATAATCTATTAATTTTCTAACCATGAACAATAATTTTTTGACTTTATGAATGCAAAATATTAGTAGTAATTGTGTATTGTATAGGTGCTGATTTTCAATGTTCCCCAATGCAGCAGCTCAGCACTTGAAGATGTACATACAAGAACTGATCATAGTCATAATTTGTGCATGGTTGCATGGTACTATGATATAAACTGTATTTTTAGCCTTTTAACTTCAATGAAAAAAAAAAACATACCTAATGATGATTGTGTAAAACAGTTTTTTTTTTTTTGCCAATGAGTCAGTGGCAGCAAGTGAGTGTGTGTGTGTATCTGTCACCCTCACCTTAGTCTGCTGGCAAGGTGTTTGCTCCCTTGCACACTAACCAGAGACCTATGGTGCATAAACTGTCATCTTATTACTTACTGTCATACATGTTGAGTGTATATAGGTGTGTAGGAGCAATGGAGGAAATGTACAGTAATTTCCAGTATAGTATAAGTGTCTGTATCATGTGACATTTCCATGTGAGTATTGGTAATGTTAAAAATTATATATGTAAATGTTTTGTAGTTTTAAAACATGTAGAATTTTTGTAGACCATAACCAATACAAAATTTGAATTAACCTTTGTGACCTAAGAACTTATTTGTGTACATAAATACTTCCAGTTGAGCCCTTATACTTACTAGCCCCTGAACACAATAAGGGTGAATCTTGAGGGTCAGTTTTCCCTGCATCAAAATGTAGTTCTGACTCCCCTTCTTATCTGACATTTCATTTCTTTTTCCTCAATAGCCACTTGTTGGAAAAGAATTCAGAGGGAATCATCAAGGCTGCCAAACAAGGAGACCTCAAGATGGTGAGTAAGATGGAAGAGGTACAAGTGTGTAGATGTATTTTCCTCAGTTTCCAGTTTTTATTCCTTTTATTCATGGTTTTGTTTCATGGATGAATACAAAAATAGGTTCTAGTCCAGCTTTTCTCTACTATTCCAAGACTTCTTTTCTTAGCTAGTCTTTCCTGTGTTCTGAACCTTATTTTCTTGGCAGCTTTTATGCTTTTTACACATTCAACACTGTCATTTTTTTGTCCAGGCATCAGATTATTCACCTAATGTAAACCTATCAATAGCATTTGCAGTCTCACTTTACCATTGCAGTTACAGCTCTTACATTTCCTCCATATTCAAAATTATAATTTTTGTCCAAGCTTCAGATTATTCACTTAATATAAACTCATACTTTACAATATGAGTGCTTGAAACATATAATTCAACTCTGTTTTTAACCTTACCTACCCCTTTAATTATCACCACACTTTTCTTCTCCCATCTAATCTAGTGCTCAAAACCCACAAAATTCAATTCAGTTCTATTCTTAATCTTACGTACAACTTTAAATGGCACCATGCCATACTTGTCCACCCATCTAATCTAATGCTTGAAAACCACATAATTCTCTTCTTAACCTTACCTACCACTTTAGTTAATTAACTGGTATCTCAAACATTTGCCCTTAACCACTAACTAGTCTGGGACATTTCTACTTATTCCACAGCCACCTCCAAACAGTTTACTAGCTAGAAATTGCAAACTATTCTTTTTCATCCCTTCCTTTCTTCTAGGTTCTTATAAAGATTTCATACATTGCTTTTAGTACTATGAATCATTGTATATTGCAGTGAAAGGATTAAACTTCACCATACTGTACTTGTCTACCTGTCTGACCCTCCTGTCTTCCCTGCAGCTGAAGGACCTCCACTCCCAAGGGTACTCGCTTCTCTCCATCGACTCACGTGGACAGACTGCACTTCACTTTGGGGCGCGACACGGCTTCAAGGACATCGTGCGCTACCTCATCGCCTCAGCCCCTGCTTCCATCCTCGACATGGTGGACAATGAGAGGTGCTGCTCAATTATTCATGTCCAGCTTCTTTTCTGTAGTTCCTTGGTTGGTTTTCGCATTCAGAGGACCCTTAGTGAGATTGTTTTTTGTGCCATGTAATGTATGCTCTTCCAAATTTTTCCTAGGGGCAGTTTGACTCATAAAAGCACTGCAATTAAAGCCTGCATATACTTATAGGAGTATACATAATTTTGGTATAAGGAATGTAGAGAAAGAAGGAATGTTAGAATACATTATGTACATACATACATACATACATACATACATGCACTAAGCTTTGCCATGTACAATAATTCTATGCCATTTGTAGTGTAAGAAGTTCCAGCAAGCCTACTTTTATTGTGATGGCAGAGAGAATCTTCCATTCCCTTGCTCACTGACCACTTCATCCCCAGGGGACAGACAGCGCTGCACCAAGCTGCCCAGAACCGGCGGCGCACCGTCTGCTGCATGCTGGTGGCCGCCGGTGCCTCCCTCACCATCAGGGACCTGCAGGGCAACACACCACGGGCACTGGCACAGCACGCAGATGACCAGGAACTCGCCGCCTACCTGGAGAGTAAGTGCCAGCTGCTTGGCATGAATACCACCCTGGCAGAAGGGGAGAGCCAGGCACCTCTGCCTTGCCACACCTCCTACTCACATTCCCTGAGAGGCACACGCCACCACGCATTCTCAAAGAGACTCCGCGTGGAGAGACTCATATAGTGCGCTGCCCTGTGTACTGTTGGTCCTCGCTCAGGGTCTGTGCCTTGTGTACCTCCCACCTGGTGCCTCCCGTGAGCCGTGGTGAGCTGTGGGCCTCACAGTGTCCTAGACGGGTGCACCGGAGGACGGCTCACTCGCCTCACGGGAGACGCAGCGAGTACAGCACGCGACACTATGGTGTTGAGCGAAGGCCCAGTGTACGTACATGTAAATATATCTTATTTTTCCACTGTGCTGCACACTTGTACATGAGGCTGCAGTTTTTTACCCACAGAATTCCAAGTTAAAGTTTAAATTTTGATTCATAAAGAAGCATCTTTCTGAGACTCACTGAGCTCCTGGTGCACCTGGATGGTATTTGGGAGAGTGTCACCCATACCCTCCACCCTCCACTCTGCAGGTGAGCCTCGGCCACCACACGGCACCACTGTGCTGTGACTCTCTGCAGAAAGGCTCCCAGTTTTTGGTTTGGAGAAGACTGTCAGTTTAGCAAGATTTTTTGAGTCCAGTGCCACATACACCCTTGGAGTAAAAATTGTCACTTTGTCAAGGTCACTGTGAGTGGTGAGTCCAGTGTCACGCACACCGTCCTTGTGTGGGAGCTTCTCGGACACAGTTTTGGACAAGTATTTTTGTTAAGGACAAGAGGCCTTTCTTAGTTTATAAATACTACTGTTTTTAGGCAAATTGTTAAGTGTTGTCTTCCATAAGTGCCCCTGAAGTCTTGCGTTACTTGATGGAGACCATTGAGGAAAGTAGAGGCGTGTTGTGTAGCAGAGGAAGGCGGCCAGAGACACACGCGGCCGCGGCGACCTCACATGACACCAGCCGTGCATGCTTGTGTGGTGACCCTGCTTGAGTACCACTGGAATGCTATTAGCCTTCTGATAAATGCAACTAACTTAAGAATACAAATTAATTAACTAAAACAAAAAGAGAACATACAACCACATCTAACAGGGTGATTGATTGACTAAATTGATTGCCTTTGTTACTAAACAGGCCAATATTTTGCAATGTTCTGTCACTGTAGTTAGCTAATTATTAATCTCTCTATATATACATATGTAAACAGTGCACTCGTTGTGGTCTCATTTGTGGCAAAGAGATGGCCGGCGACGCCTCTCTCCTGCCCCAGTGTGGCCTTGGCTACCACTTGCCACTTCCCTCGGCAACACTTTGCAAGGGAGATGGACACATTGTTGCAGTTGATATTAACTACTATATGTTGTTGTTGCTATTACCATTATTATTATAATTTTTTTGTGGATTCCATTATTTTATTGCTTTTTCAGGCCAAGAGAAATTCAGTCAACACAACAGTTGTAATCACAATTTCGTTGACTAAACTGCTAACGACCCATAACAGCCAAAGCTAAAAAAGGCAAATACTTCACTAGGTAACGGTGGGTGTGGGCAGGAGTTTGTTTACTGAGGACTGTAGCAGAGCAGCTAGACACATTGTACATGAATCACATTTTGCACCATACAAAAAGCTTTGTCAGTTTAGTTTATAAATAATTTTATTGTTGTAAACATATATATTAGCTATAAATTTATTATGCACTTCCCACCCTGTGATTTTAAAGAAAGTTGTTTGTATAAAGTATATAATAGCTATAATCTTTTGGTAATAATAGTTTTTGGTGGCACATAGAGAAAACATTCTTGTATCTGCCAGTGGTGAATATTTACCATTTATCAGAGTAGCCTATCAGTTGACACTGCTAGAGTTAACCCAGTGCTGTGACAGAAGACTCGGCCCACGTCATTGGTTGTTTCATGACCAGTCAACTCTGATCGGCATGTTGGAGCCACAGCATCCTGGAACCACCTTGCCTCAGCTCACAACCCACCTTTTGTCACTCGTGTTGAATTCCAATGAGAGAATTTGATTCCTGGGAAAACATTCTAGATGGATTTGGTGTGTAGCTTGTGAGGAGTTGATGAGACTCAAGGCCTGGGATGTGAAGGAATTATGCTCAAGAGTGAACACAAACTGCAGGAAATGGGAAAGTTTGCAATAGTAAAGAGTGGATGTTGAGACAGATCCATAATTCAATAAAGTTAATAACTTCAGTTATCTTGAAGTATTTACTGGAAAGATGAAAGATAGAGTGAATTTGCAGGGAAAAATGTAATGGAAAATCCACATTTCATTAATGTGTATAATCTCAAAACAGTGTTATTTGTACTGAGAGACAAAAGAGTAGAATTATTTACAATTTCTGGGATAAAGATTTCATGAAGGAGATGCTTGTCTCTGAATACTCACCATGAAAAGTTTTACAATGGCAAGGTGATTCTTTGATGTGAGTGGGTGAGTTATAAGGTGCAATCCTGTGCGGTGTAGCCTCCCAGTGACAGTTAGTCTTATGCACTGCTTGGGGAAGTATCACGGGACAGTATTAGGTTTGTCGGTGCTTCATGCAAAGAGAGGGATGAATTAATGCCATTCTCTCTTTGTTCCATCAGTCTGTTTCCTCCATTACCTTCTTTAGTGGTTCAGTCAACCATTCTCTCTTTGTTCCATCTATCTGTTTCACTGCTACCTTCTTTACTGGTTCAGTCAGCCATTCTTTTTGTTCCACCTGTCTGTTTCCTCTTTTACCTTCCTTAGTGGTTGTGTCGTCCAAGCCACACCACTTGGCATTAATTAGAGACAGAACTAGTGGCCATTAATTTCCATGGATTTAGACAGAAGCTCTTATTTTGGGTAGAGTATGGAGACCTGTTGCTCATCTGAATCAAATGAACTGTACACTAGGTACCACACTGCATACTATTCCTGCTTTGTGTCTCCAGTTTATTTTCTAAGAGAAACTCCGGGTATTCTCTGTAATGGAATAGGGTAGATAATTATTTTTCATTCTAGTTTGTGACTTAATCAACTTAGTCATCTAGCAGCAAGTGTGAAGTTTCCACATGGATAAAGGCACATATGCTCACTTATTCACAGACTCAGCTTCTGTGGGTCACTTGGGAGTTCCTAGTTTCTTGCAGGAATTGAGTTAAACATAGCTAGAAAAGATGTGCATGTGTGTATGTCAGTGTGGGTGTATGTGTGAGTGAGGGTAGATACACACTGCTTTGTTGTTGCTTAAGGGAGTATATCCTACACAAGATTGCACCGATAATAGTAACAAAAAACTGTCTTATGAAAAAATTATGGAGGGTCCAGGACATTTCGAGTCACAGCATAGTATTTTTTAAGCAAGATGATGTTTTGGATGGGAAGGGGATCATTTATGCCCTTTTGAGAAAGCAAGAAAGAGAGAAAAAAAAAGAGACTAAGACAATATTTAGTAGATTTTATAGTATACATAAAAAAGAATGACCTTTTTTCCACTTTTGAGATCAGAGGCCTGTCCAAAACATATTGATAGTATTGTGTAGGTAGTGTTCCAACAACGTGGATTACACATCACCTCGCTGTTTCTTGCACGCTCTATGGCAAGGATTCTGCTCTGGCTCTGTTCTGTACGTATGAACCATCGCTGAAGTTACCCCTTATTTTCCTATCAAGCATTTTTAGGCAGTTGATTCCACCCCCACCCACCCACCCACCCACCCTGATCCCTCCTTCCATATTTTTTGGGGGGGTTTTCTCTTTCATATTTCTTGTTGTGACTTTTTATATTTCTTTTTTAATATTTTCCTTTTTGTCTCTATTTTCTGTTTCCTGCTTTTCCTCCTCCTATCTCTTCTTTTTTCTTTTTCTTTATCTTCTACTTCTCCTCTTTCTATGACTCCTTCTACTCTTCCTCTTCTTTATCTTGTTTTTCCTCCTCCTACTTTTTCTCCTATTTCTCCTCCATTTCTTCCTTCACTTTTTCCAACTCCTGCTCTCCCTCTTTTCTATCTTCCTTTTCCTCTTTGTTCTACTTCTTTTTTCTCCTATTGTCCTCCATTTCTTCCTCCTCTTCTATATCCTCCTCTTACTACTACTACTACTACTACTACTACTACTACTACTACTACTACTAAGATTGATACATCCACTGTAGATCCTCTACCTACTTCACTTATTAAGAAAATATATTAATTTTGACCTAAAAGTACTGCTTCCTGTAATTTTTATTAGTAAGTAGTGAACCTAAGTAGTGCCAACTTAAAAAAAGAGCCTCACTTATTACTTACTTATATCCAAACTTTGTTAGAGATATTTCACTTTTTTTGGCCTTTCCATTTCAAACTTGCATGTGATTGTGAAAATACAAGCTAAATATTTAATCTGTTGTGAAATTTCTGACTTGCATGTTCCTTCTTTCCCTAGGTATAGGTATTTTTCTTTTTCTTTAAGTGAAAACCATTGTCTGCCAAAATGCTTTAAAACTTTAAACGATTGGCTTTTCATTGCTTATGTCATGACATGCATTAGTTACTTCTCTCAGTCATGCCCAAATGTATTCAGTGCAATCATTGTGATGCTTTTGTGCTTGTTTTCTAGAGCTCTAATGTTCAACAGCCATTATAAAAAAGATAACTAACACTACCGACAGCCTCTTCCTGGGCCGTGTGTCATCGTACTTATTTTTCTTTCAGGCCAGGAGCAGTTTCAGACCATGGTACACGAGGACCTTGAGACCACAGTATGATGGAGGCTGATCCTGACCCTTCCCACACACACACTCTCCTGCCCCAAACTCCACCCACCCGAGCAGCAGCAGCCGCCGGGGGTGCCTAGGTGTGCTAGTCCAGAACTGCAGTGCGACAGAAAAAGCAGAGCAAAGAATCCCTCTTGTCTGTGTCAGGTTGCGGTGGGATGGTGAGAGTCTGTTCATCTCTAGTCAGTCTGCAGAGCTCCATCTGAAGTCTTGTGAGTGAAGTGAATGGGTGAAGTTTTTGCGTGAGGGAGTGTGGCTTTGGGAGGAAGTGTGAGGGTCTTGTAGTGTTTGTTGTGACCAGCAGGTATTGATGGTCTGGAAACAGTGAACCTCAAAGACTGATTGGCCGCTGGTCTTCCACTGTGAACGACTTTTGGACAGTGAACTGAAGTAGACCAAGCTGCCACCCTAAGTCATTCCAGTCAAGTTTAAGATATATTTAATGTGTCTATGTATTGCGTGTGTAGAATTTTTGAAGCCCTTATATCTTTAGTATTTAATACCCATAATCTACATACAGTAATGCTCCCCCTCCTTCTGTAAGCTTAGTGTCCCTTTTGTGCTTCAGATATATGCTATATAAATGAATATATATATATAAATTATATATATATGAAAATATATATATATGAATCTTTTCAAGGGTAATATATCTCTTTGAATTTCAGAAGTTTATGTACTTTAATATTGTTGTTTTCTCAAAGTTACGTTTCTCTTGTATGGCATCAGTAGTTAGTTGTGTGCAGTTTGGACATATCAGTATCAGTATCCTAGTGATGTAGCTTCTGGTTTCTTCCTCACCATTAGTTTCAAGGTCAGCAGGGCGGGAGACTCAGAGTCCCGGCACGGTGGCACAATGTGAGAGGGAGACTGTGGGAGGCTTGGACAAAACAGAGGTAGAACAGACAGTAGAGGTTCTGAACGGAGGCTGGGGATGTATAGGGTTGTTCTCTGCATCGTTTCACTACCACTAGTTTGTGTGGGCACGTTATGAAAAGATGAGGCTGCTCAAGACGCGTAGTAAGTTGATTTGCCGCCAGCATGGCAGTGCTAGCCTGAATTGCTTGGTGGCGCCCAGTGCGCTGTCTCCCCCAAAGTACCAAGCATGAGGCTAGTGGCCCGGTAGCAATCCCTAGTGACTGTAGTACTCCTGCCAGCAATGTGTTAAGTGCAGCCACAGAACCAAGAACTTGCACTCCCCCTTCAATTTCATTTTACATACTACTTCCTCATAAACAAAGGCCATTTCATGTTGGTCTTTTTATCGTTAGTGCCACACGAGGTGTTTCCATTATTGGTTGTATTGAATATTCAGTGTTATAATGAATATTTGTGTCGTTCTGAGGAGGGATTCAAAAGTGCATTGTGTGTCTTGGTTCAATACAGACTGCCCTCACACATTAAGAAAGTTGTATGTGTATATGTGTCACTGTGTGTGTATGCATGTGATTGTATAAGTGTGCGTGTGTGGATAATGTGTATGAACGTGTATGTATGTGTGTGTGCATGTGCGTGCCTGCACGTATGTGTGTATGTACGTGTAAGTTGCTGGACTGGAGACAAAAAAAAAATCAACCAAAAAAACAAACCAAAAAAAAAAGATAACTAATAATAATGTAGTAATAAGCTGGCAAAAACATAGATTACTAACTTTAATTTTAACTCTGGATTTGATTACCTTTATGCACTAGCTTTAAAACATAATTCTGAGCCATTGTTTGCAGATGCCACGCAATTACTTCAGTATGCAATGGTAGAGTGTAGTAGGAAGGCAATCTGTTAACAGTCGCTCTTGCTGTAATGCGGGGAATAGTGTATAGGGGTCAGATCGTGCGTTCCTGCTTGTATGACTCACCTAAAACTCGTCACTCCTAACTGGGACTAAAAACCAAGTCCTGTTTATGATTTAACTTTGAATTGATAAGGTGTTGCTGCTCCCAGAAGAACAGTACAGGCAGGAACAAATACGCAGTCTCATCTTTCTCCATCATAACTCAAATTTGTCATTCCCAAGAGACACAAACGCCTCCCGAGTTTACATGTATGGTCAGGGTAGTGTCACTGTAAGAAGGAGGAGGAATGGTTTCAAATAACAAAGGGAGAAGAGGTGGGAATGTTGGAATTACAAGTGTAGGAAGCTGACACACTTTATAAATGCTAGATAGTGCTTAGTTTTCTCTCCTTTTTGAAAAGCCTACCCTTAACTCATCTGCCTGTTACATTCCGAAAGAATATATCCAGTGTTGTTTTTATCCTAATTCTGTACATCATCACCACCTATTTTCTTGTTTTCTTGTTGGCAAAATTATTCCTTACTAAATCTGTGATCTACAAAGTGCTGAGAAGTTCTCTTCCACATGTCATTACTGAATAAACTTTTAGTCTTAGCCTGCTCTTTTTTTTATGATTATTGCCATGCTAAACCAAATAACAGTACACATTAAAAACTACAATACAGTATTAAGAAAGAATAAATATGTATCTAAGTGTGAGTCAAGCCAAGAGTATTTTGACAGGCATGCTTCAGGACAGTCACTCAACAATACTGATCACCACATGTCCAGTACACATATATCTGCTTCTATTTCACACTGTTTCTCCAACAGGTATGCAAGCAGGTATGTATGTATACCACCTTGTGAAAGGGTTAACATGTATAATGTTCCATATTAAATTGGGTAACAAGCTGAAAAATTTGGGAACCATTGCCTTAAGCCATTTTGAGGTGGATGGTGAGCACCTCTTTAGACACTACAACTTTCGGTGGAGGGGAAATATTGTGGGGGTGTAATGAACAGTAACCCAAAATCGGTGGTGTGACAAGTTGCCATGTGTTGTGCATTGCCTGTTTCTCTCACCATGATTATTTTCAAAGGCTACGAAGATGATTAGCCGAGTTCTCAAGAGTGTTTTTCTTGTTAATGATGTATAATTCTTGTTAATCGGTCACTGTAACCGCCTAACTACAGCCTTTTGTAAGCAGTGGGGATGCGGGGCAGAAGTGTTTCAGATTATGATGCAGGATCCCATGCCATCCTTGCCCACACTCAAGTTTTGCCAGCTTTGCAATTCTGTACGAAAGGAACCTTCCAGTGCTGTGGGAAATCTACCGGACTCAGCCAAGCAAGTGTCCCACGAGTATGTAGCTATTGTAGTTTGATAAATGAATGACACTAGTTTTATAGTTGAATGACATTTAATTGTTTGCGTCATTCAATTTTGATTGAGGAATAATGCATTACTAAGGTTGGTATCTCGTATATAATAAGCATACTACTCTTGCTAATATTGAAATGTACCCTAATAAGAGAGAGAGAGAGAGACTTGAAAATGCCGCTTAGTATCTCACTGCTTCATAACTTCGGTTCAATAAAGATTCATAGCTTCGAACAGACACGAAATCGAACCAATAACTCCCTCCTGTCTAGTATGGCGTCTTTCTTCCACCCGGCACGGACCTGTTGTACTTTCTTCGTCCGTTACCTCCTTCAGCAAGGCTCTGTAAGGAGGTTCTATTGCAGTCCAGAGATGAAGGACTTTAACGTGAGGTAAGTGTAGTTTTTTGGGTTCTAGGAGTGTGGTATTAAGTTACGTGCTGGTAAGTGTGTGTGTGTGTGCGGCTGTTCGAAGGTAAGACTTGCTTGAAGTTACATGGGTCGTCTGTTTGAGTTTTACTGGATCTTCTTTAAGCTTTTTGTGGAATGGAGGATGTGACTTTGGGCTCCAGAGAGAGAGAGAGAGATAAAATGATCGAGGAATCTGAGGAGTGTTACCATATTTAGGTCGTGTAATGCTTCCCTCCATTGTGTTTAGTAATGATGAGTTGTAATGAACTGCAGAGTAAGTGAGAGGAAGAACGAATGGAAGGCAGTAACAAGATGCTTAATAATCCTTGTCTACTGAACGGCTGTTAAAATCATTCGTATTTTGTCGGTGATATTTTGGAATGAATGGGAGATTTAGAGGAACTGTTATGACGTAATTTTGTTACATGAATTCAGTAATTAGTAATTATCTCTATCAGCTACTGTTCTATACATGCATTCATACTTTTTTCCCATTACCACGACCATGATTTTTTGTCTCGTCTGTTACTCTTTCCTGACGCCTAGCTGATTATTCCGAGGTGAGAGCGAGTGAATCTTCATGAAATACTGAGGAGTCGTGTACACAAACTAGTATATTGACAAAATAGTATCTCTGGTTAATGTAATGGTAGGTGGAAGTTTTACGATGAAGGTTTAAGATACCGGTCTTTTAACAAAGTTTCTGGCCGGATATTAAAGCAATGAACTCTCACACTAGCTAATAACATATAAAGTAAACTCTCAAATCTCCTGAACGTAATGCGGGTAGTTTTCTAAGACTACATGAGTATCCCATGTGTATTGTAAAGAATGTGCAGTAACAGAAAATGGTTCAGCTGGTTCAGGGGATGCTCGGGCTACGGTTTGACAGGTCGGCGCATACTAGTTGTTCGCAATGAGTATTACACTTTTAAATGCCGGCTTTGTGTTTCCATGTCTGAATGTTGTAATTATATTATTTCCATATCTGAATGTTGTAATTATAATAAAGTTTGTGTAATTCTTGAACTCTCGAAACGCTTATAAGTTAGTAAGGATGTAGTTTTAATCTTTAAATGTCTGCGTTTACTTGACATATAATTAAAGGTTGTGATCCTGTAACTCGGAAGCACTTAAAATATGGAGGTAGCTTCTTTTATAATATCTTGGTAATGTAAACGGTAATGTTGACGCTAGATAGTTAAATGATAGATACTAGTAGTGGTTTGTTCTACTTCTACATGTTTCTACGTACTACCTGTTAATTGACATATTTAGATATTCATGTGCTTATTTGTTCTATCTGATTTGTTCATTCATAAACTTGCCTCCAGGTTGATGTGGCTACGATGGTTAAGATGAGGAACGGGCGGCCAGAATATATTAAACTTGCACCTGCCAGCCGCTCAACTACACATGACGTTCCCTGGTGCGTGGTGGTGGGCACTTCTGGGTCTCGGTAATGCTAATGGTACTGAGAGTCATCCATGCGAGTAGAGGTTTGTGGAGTCGTGTCTGAACTTGAGGTACTGTAGTAGTGTCCTGGAAGAGTTACTTCTGTGGTGTCTGGAATTGTTCGATTATTGATGACAGCTCCTGGTTGTGAGGTTAGTATCACCTGGTATTTTACTTATCCAAAAATAAACAAGAAACAAACTAAATTATCGTTCATTTGTTAACTACTTGTTCTTTGAGCGTAATATTTCAGGGAAAACAAACCATGGCAGTCAGAATACTTCAAAATCGGTATCTTTTTCTTGTATGGTATGTTTGAGCGTAATATTAAGAAAGGGAGAACAAGCCATGGCAGTGAAAATATTTCAGAATTATCGTTTTCTGTTTCAAAATCATTACTTAAATTACTGCTACTGTTGTCCATCTTCAAAGCAAAAGAATAATGCGGCTTAAAAGTTTAATTTATTTCAAATATATCTGTATGAAGTTTTGGCGTCGTATGGAGTTCGTACGCTTGTTTGCTTAGGGAAAATAGTAGTAGTTATACATTCTTCATATACTCATTTATTGCAGAGACAAGAGAACAAGAATGAAACCTAAGATGGAGACGCTTCCTGCACCTTCTTGTCCTGGAGTACCGGGTCAAAACGAAGGAAGACTGCAGTGACGGTGGAGAGGAGGAGGAGGAGGAGGAGAAGATGAAGACTGCTGTCACTTCCCCTGCTGGAGTGATGGTCGAGATGAAGAAAGGTGTCATCGTACTACTGCCCCTGCCATTGTATTGTCCTTCCCCCACCGCCCCCCCTTACCGCGAACGAGTGTGTAAGACTCATGTTAGCTGGTCATGGTGCTGGTACATGAGCTGCAATGTGTTCTAAGTCCAAAAGACTCCACAACTATTTTTTTTTTTTTTAATAAATTTTTTTCCTGACAACGTGTGTAGTATTTCTCCGGAGACTCCTCGACGTACATTTTAATAAAAGGCTACATGTTTATTCAGAAATATAAACTGTTATATTTATTACTGAACAAACTATATAACAAAAATCTTTAGACCCATGGAAAAAACAAGTGAGCTAGTAAAATTTAACAAAGTTATGATCCTACGAGAGAAGATCGTAAGGGCATTCTAGAGCTAGTAACAATAACCAGAAAGCAGTCAGAAGGAATAATCAGCAGTAGGAAGCAGTTTTCACGAGCAGACAGAAGCAGTCATTATTAAAACTTATGAGCTGCTCCAGCCTCTAAATAATATGCGCCTTTTTACAACTAAATTCATTATTAGAGACGCTGACATACCTGCCCCCCCCTCCCCCCTCCCCCCCTCTCTCTCTCTCTCTCCATACATTTCTCTCTCTCTCTCTCTCTCTCCATACATTTATTATTTTTTTTATAAAGGCGCATATTTAGAGGCATAGCAATTTTTCCTTGGCTCTATACACCTGGATGACGCCGTGTTATAAAGAGGTAGGATGCAGAGGTCTTGCTGTGTAGATTCATCAAGTTCTTTCAGCAGCCGGAAAAGTTAATGCATGACGCTACGTCATCTTGACAGGTTTCTCCTACGTCTCCGTCAGTTTCCTTAAAGAGGTTCCGTCCCGTGCACAGTCTTACGTTCAGTTTGCTTCACCCTCCCTTGCAGACTCGTGACGCTCCAGGTAAGGCATCACAAGGCTCACTGTTTCCTCGAGCACCATCACCATCACCACCACTGCAGGAGCAAATGTAAAGCACAATCACTGTTTAGCTGCAACTCGTCTATGTACAAATAAAAATTACAGTAGTATGATATTAACCAAAAATTAACATTACTGGGAACTTTATAAAACACATGAGAATTTAAAGGCACTTTTTATAATCCTGTGGGAACTTTATAAAACACATGAGAATTTAAAGGCACTTTTTATAATCCTGAAGTAGTCATGCACTTTGTCTGTAATCGTGAAGGAATATAGCAAAGCTTTGAAATATTACCGAAATGAGACTACTGCAAATTACATTAAGCAGATGTGGGGAACCTATGCATAATAACGAATATAAAGTTCTGATACTAAGATAAAAGGAAGGGAACTGTGTGCGTGTGTGTGAATGCACCACCGAACCAAGACACCCCGCTGCCCGCCTCCTCGCCACAGTGATGCGTGCGCAGGCAAGTCTCCTGTACAACACTTATCCGCTCTCAACACTCGTATATCCAAAGACAACTCCCTCATAAAACTGATAAAATAGTATTGGAATTAACGTGGAGTCGTGCACCGTCTCTCTCTCTCTCTCTCTCTCTCTCTCTCTCTCTCTCTCTCTCTCTCTCTCTCTCTCTCTCTCTCTCTCTCTCTCTCTCTCTCTTGATAAAAAAAAAATGGCTAAATGTACATTAGAATATAAGAAACCCCTTTAAAAACCCAGGTATCTTCCATTGCAGACAGTAAATAGTGAAAAGAAAAAAAAAAATAGGCGTAAGCCTCAAACTCATTCAGAGATACGTGAACTCATCGACACAGAAAACTAGGAAGATGACGGGGTGACTTGGCTAAACTACACCCAACTGGCAGTCTCTCTCTCTCTCTCTCTCTCTCTCTCTCTCCCCACCACCACCATTACATGGCACTTCCTACACCTCTCCCCCTTCCTCATTACCCTCCCATCCATCACCACCACCCTTACCCGCAGCGCCTCTGCAACACTTACATTGAAACGCAAAAAACTCAACTTTAACACCAATAACAGGACTATGAGATATACACATACTAATTCTATACATTCTTAATTCATTCACTTTACCTGTTCAGCCGCCAGTATTTTCTAACACCAGATAATGGAGGTAGTTTAAGCAGCTGCGCCAGCCATACCTTCCTCCTTTGCTGTCCAATTTACTCTGATGCTCCTGATGAAACTAGAAACTCGGTGACGTGGGATTCGAGGCACCGACTCTCTCTCTCTCTCTCTCTCTCTCTCTCTCTCTCTCTGCTAATACATAAACATCTAAATTCCATTGCCAAGGTAATATATTAAGAGACACGGGAACATCTTTACTAAGAAAATTCAAATATGCTTCGGATGATAAAGATTATGAACCTTGTACTGAGGATTATGGATAGAGACGACTCGCAGTGTCTGTGTAACAACTATGGCGGTTTGGTGGTTAAAAGCCATAATACAGAGCAACGTACTGATTATAATTCTTCTTCCCATTTAATAGCTTCCACTGCCAGACAAAGTTTCCTATAGTCTTATAACATTATGTAGTTACATGCAGCCACTTTTTATTTCGTGTGTCCTTTGTTAATCTCCCTAGTACTCTAACTATTCCTTGCATGGAGACACATGAGAGAAAAGAGAGAAAACAAACGGTTAATTTTGTCTTTACACTGCAGAGAAATATTTACGAGAGCTCACCACAAAAAACGGTGTCTGATAAATAATGGAGACAATTTGTATGGTAGCGCAAGGGTTAACAATAGATCGTAGCAATAACAGGACTGAATCAGGTTACAAGACTTTTAAGTGACGCCACCAGGCATGTTACATCTCAATTTCCTTATTTTGAAACCCTCAGAGCTCTCATAAGGACGATTTTCAGAAGCCACGAAGATGATTAGCCAATTTGTCATGGCTTTATTGACCTGATGAAGCAAAATCTTCGTTAAACTATCATTAAAATCATTGAACCAACCTTGAAAATCTCAGTAACTTCTAATAAAGCTTGATAAAGAATATTTTCAAAGGTCACAAAGATAATTTGCCAATTTGTTATGGTCTTATTGTCCTAACGACACTGAATCTTCTCTAAACTATCACTTAAATCATTAAAGCACCCTTGAAAACCTCAGTAACTACCACCAGAGCCAAATAAAAAGTCAAGATATGGCGATACTGAAACGCCGGTGCCTGAGATAATCTATATGTATCTGCATCGACATGCGACGTGAGGCGGCGGATCAAACTTGGCTCAGAGTCTTACCGCGGCTTTGAATTCCTTAGCTTAATGGTTCTCATCCTCGTATTTTGAGCTCTGAGCTTCCCTTGATCACCGTGAGTGGGAGACATACATTTACGAGTATAAGAGAGTATTTGAAGGTATTCACGTGGTGTAATTAAAGAGCATGCGGGGAGTGAGCCATGGAATTATATCTCGCGGTTTCTATTAAAGACATTCCCGTGATTACTTAGCAGTGATCAACCCCCTTACATGCTTCCTTACAGTATTTTTTTTTCCATCTTTTGCGAGAGGTAGATGGTGGCTACCGTGCCGGAATTCCCTTATTCTTTTTTTTTTCTAATGCGGAAAATGATCATGCACTACGGTCAAGTAGCAGCCTAACACATGAGACGTTGAGAGGCCGCCATTATAGTTAAAAGGTTCGGCAAGTGGTGGGAAGGACTCATGAACGTGTTATAATGCTTCGTTCACAATCATTAATTTACACTGCATCTCCTCAGTGGTCAAGCAGGACTCTAGTTGTCAGTGGTGTTTTTTTTTTTTTTTTTGCGTGAAGTGATGTAATTTTGTGTGGCTGTCTGCTTTGTAAGTGGTTCATGACAATGAGTTGTTGGCTGTTACAGGTTTTTGTTAATTATTCTAGAACTATTACATAATCACCACGACTAACACCATGACCATCACTATTACTAGCACCATGACCACCGCTGCCACTAATGCCATGACCATCACTGCTACTCTCACCACGATCACCACTGCTACTGACGTCATGACTACCCCGACTAGCACCATGACCATCGCTACTATTACCACGACTATCACTTCTATCCCCAGCACTACCAAACACCACTACGCGTTAATGCTTCTAGTCCCACCGCCACTACCACCATCTTTACTACTACTGCTACCACACACCATTACTACTACATCTACTATCAATGCTACTTGTTACCAGAACCAGCAATCATTTCACTCTTCCTTAACCCCTTCTCTGAAAAAAAAGAAAAAAAAATTCAGACGCTTTCTCTTTCCGTCTCAAATTTTGGTTAAGAGAAACCTCGAGCACATTTTTGTCCTTTTTTTTCGTCTTTATTGGACAAATGGAAATCCGTGGTAAGTTAATACATCCTTAAACAGGAGATGATGAAACCTTTTACTCCCGCTTGAGTGACCACACCACAGGAGGCCATGACAAGACAGGCGGGGACAACCAATAGCTGGCTTGGGTTGAATGGTTTGGTTTTTATTAATCATTATTGATCCGTACAAGAAAATATACAATAAGGTAATCATATAAACCTTAGCCTTATATTCCTAGCTACAGAAAGATACAAATCACCGTTAAAATCTAATTTGGAATATGATGGAAGAGAAGGAAGAATAGAATTAAAAATTATTGGAAAAAATGAGAAAACAAAGATCTGTGGCTTCTATTGCACGGTGGCGCTCACTCATCTGCTGGAGAGAAACGGGGATCCAATTTGGCTGCTTTCCTCTAATATAATACGTGACGGAAGCACATTGTAATTGGAGAACAGACCCAAAACATATATAGTACTGTATATACGTAGTAGGAACGTTATGGATTTATCTTTTTAATATATATATTATATAGTGAAATTAGTGACATAGAAAAAGATGCCATCTATTATTATTTCTGCCTTTTTTTTTTTGTTTATTTTAATTATCGAAGACATCCAAGTCTGGGGGCTTCTCTGTTGTTTGTACTTGAAAGCATCCTGTTCCAGAGTCAAATGTGTATGTATCACTTATATAAAGAAGAGGGACAAGGGCGAACTATATGAGGTCTTTCGTTAGTGTTCCGAGTTCAAAAGGGAAGGAACCGGACCGAGAGACACAGACACACGAACACACAATATGGAGAATGACGCAGGAAACACTGAGAAAAAGGGGCTTTAGAAGGCAAGAGGCCAGCCGGGCATTCTGTCCTGGGGCTGAAATTGTTACAATTTCTCCTTGTTTTCACCTTCTATTGGCAATCGTTCGCTATCTCCTCGGATTCAATTTCAACTGTGCAATTTCACATATATACTTTCTTTACCTATCATATAATTTGCCTATGTTATATACATATATATCTATATACTCCATACATATTCTTTTTAAATAGAAGCTTGGTAGATGTCGTAATCAATACCGAGAGGCAGACAACAAGGGGCAGGAGGCGAGGACAGAAGCCTGAGTCTGGCATCAAAAGGAGGTTCAAGGCCTGTGCTTCAGTGCCAATTTTTGGCTTTTTAAATCTCTTATTTTAATTCCCTCCTTTGTAAGCATGACAGCTTGGCGAGCTGGTGAAGAAAGACGGCCGGACACACACGCTGCACAGGCCCCAGAACCACAGTAGATCAAGATCGGACATTAATAGGAAAAAATCTAGGTCTAGATTAGGCTACTACGGAATAATAAAATGGAATACCATATTTTGGAGGGAAATGTTGAGAGAGCAAAGGGGACAAAAAATAAATTTTCTTTGCGCAGTCATGGACATTCAGGGATCTTTCTTTATATCACACACTGAAGGTCACCTCTATCAGCTACGTTGGAATGCTTATTGAGAATGCAAACATCTTCCGCTTTATCCATCTAAAGAGCTTAAAACGCATTCTTTGCGCCCAATTTTTAATATATATATATATATATATATATATATATATATATATATATATATATATATATATATATATATATATATATATATATGCATATATATACATATATTTGTATATGTACACACACACACACACACACAATATCTATATATATATATATATATATATATATATATATATATATATATATATATATATATATATATATATATATATATATATATATATATATATATATATATATCTCAAGATTCCACAGAGAGATGAAAAGGCACGACACCGTTCTAACTGATGGCCCTATTGTCCACTGCTGCCGCCACAGTCACAGCACCATTTCCAATTCCTAGGTACTTATTTCCTAAAAAAAGGGTTTATGCATGAACAAACAGCAAAGGGGAATGTATTGACTTCAAACCTCCTTGCCATTGGTGCTCACTTTGCCAATCAAAATTCCAGAGTTCCCGTAGAGTTCAGAGACCAAAGTGAAGCCACCAATCAGGAGACAAGACAGAACGGGATCGGGCAATGTTCGGGAATGCTATTGGCCGGGAGATTCGTGTGGAGGGGGTGGGAGGCGGGGGGAAGAGGTGGGCACAAGGGGGGTGACAGGGTGCAGAGGGTCACCGCAGGGAGGCCCTGAGCTAAGTGAAAGACTACATGGTGAGGTCTCCAGAGGGCCTGCCTGGGATGCCTCTGCTAGAAGGTGCCAAGAGGAGGAGGAAGAGGTGTTGGGAGATGCAAAAGGAAGGGAAGGGGTGGTCTAAGAGGAGAGATGAGGAGGTGAAAGACTTTGACTGGGAGCCTTAGTGGTCGACGCTGCCAGTTAGTCACCTATCATGGACGCCAGTGTCTGAAGCCATGTCTCGGCTCAGGGGGTGATATGGAAGCACTCTGGTACACTATTGTGGTGAAATACGGTCTCTATACAAAATAAATTTGCATATGTATACTTGATAAAAATAAAATTCTAAATGTTTTATCCACATTCCTAACAAGATCCTATAAGAAATCTCCAGTAATCGTTTTGGCACAATCGTTGCTTACAACCAAGTTAAACTGGCATTTCTTTGGGAATATAGAAAATAGCGAGAAGAAATGAGTTCTCTCAAGCTCTCACACTTCAAGGTGATCTGGTGCCAAGTTTGAGGAAACGGAAAATCTACCTAGACTAGTGAACTGACTGACGGCATTCTTGCCCGATACGTGCCGCCGCCAGCCCAGGCTCCACCAAAACAAAGAGAGCAAACTTTTTCCAGGGAAACTTTGAAAAATAGAAGAGAATGACACAGCATGCCTTGAAAATCTAGAAAATAGAGATTGCACATTGAAATTACTTTGGACTAGCAGTGTGAGGCCAGCAGCCACCGGGGACCCTTGGCAGCGCCCCACAAAGAGGGATCAGGTGGTGGACAGACCAAGTGTTTGCCTCAGTGCTGAGGGACCCCAGTGGCCGCCCGCCTCACCAACAAGGATGCTGGCACGAGGCACGAAGGATCCACTAGATGCCGGGAATCGTGTGAAGATTCCTAGTATGCTTATGGAAGACGGTGGATTTATCAGCGGAATACCTGCTTGTCTTTTTGCTTGACCGCAGTGTTGCCCACTTTTTTGTTGCCTTCCCAAGCGCGCCTTAATCAAAGAAACAAAGTAGTGTTACCCCTTCTTTAGGTAGTAGCAAGACAGCAGCTCTCCGAAACAAAATGATGAAACGAGCACAGGAAATCAATAAAATAATAATAATAATAATAATAATAATAATAATAATAATAATAAAAGAACGCATGACAGACCCTTGGGAATTTACCGAACACAATAAAACAGTGAGCTTCCTCTTATGCTTATTGAAGATCGCACATGTAAAAATAAGAGCAAGGGCTGAGTGAGTATTTTCTCCATCTCAAAAACAGAAAAATATCAATGACATATTCTTCCTATGGCAACACTGCACCTCCACACAGCACACACCTGGGCACAAAACATGAGTATTGGACAGGTACTGGCCAGGGTGTCTAGGCCCAAAACCCGCCTTGGTTACAATGCCTATCTATCATAACTACAGAACTACAATATAGATAATGATAGTCTGGAAAAGGGAGGCTGGGAGAGAGAGAGAGAGAGAGAGAGAGAGAGAGAGAGAGAGAGAGAGAGAGAGAGAGAGAGAGAGAGAGAGAGAGAGAGAGAGAGAGAGAGAGAGAGAGAGAGAGAGAGAGAGAGAGATACAGCTGTGCAGATGGTTCATTAACAGGTAATAAAGAGAGAGGAGAGCAATGAGTTGGAGGTGAGGGGTGAAGGACCCGAGAGGCGACTGGTCACCCCTTAACTTCCTTTTAGAGATTCCAAAAGTGGAGATTAAAAGTTTGGCACATGCGAATTCACATTAATCCTATTCAAAAGTAAATATAACTGTAATTCCACTTTTTTAAATAACAAAGAAACACTGCATAGTATGTCCAGGTTAACCTAGCAATGTAAGTAGCACATCACCTGACATATTGCACACACCAAGCATGCACGCTCCTTTTCCTTTCACAATATGTCAAGTACCAGATACAGTGAAGATTGGAAACTTGTGTCTTTAGCTCACACGAAGTCTTCTTGTTTTGATCATAGGTATTTTCGTTGCAAGTCACTGTATGTGTACGTTCAAGTATATATATATTTATATATTTAGTATATATAATATATCTAATATATTTTGATTTCGTGTATCTGAGGAGAGGAACTCATCCTTTCAGTGTTCGTTGTTGATTACGTTTTCTGTTTTCTAGTTAGTGTTGCCTTAGGTTGGTCCCTCACAGCAGCACCTCCTCCTTGACGGGCACGGGCTCGGGGCTCTCCTGAGGGGCGGGTGGCACTGGCGGCGACGACGACGACGAGGACGAAGAAGAGGTGGAGGAAGAGGTGGTGGTGGTGGTGGTGGTGGTGCCTGGACGCTCCTCCTCCTCCGCCGGGGGTGAGGGGAGGGGCCGGGCGGGGGGAGGCGCCGAGGGAAGGGTGTCTGCGGCGGCGGTGGTGGTGGTGGCGGCCGTAGCGGTGACGATAACGGAAACTCCGCCTTCACCACTGCCCCCGCCGGTAGTGACCACGCCCACGCCACTGTCGGAGGGCGAGGGGACGGGCGTGGAAGACTCGGAGAGCGGGGGGGGCGGTGCGGGCCCGTCCGGGTGGTAAGGCTTGCAGTAGGAGTAGCGGTGGTTCATGTGTTGCGAGTACGATCCCGAGTGAGAGAACCGCTTGAGACACTTGTGGCACTGGTAGGGCTTCTCCCCCGTGTGCAGGCGACTGTGCTCTACTAGGTGGTGCTTATGCTTGAAAGCCTTGGAGCAGAGATCACACCTGAATGGACGTTGGCCTGTAAAACATCCAGCTACTTATCTAAACACTTAATCTCACTAATTGTCTTCTTCAAAAGTATAGTATAGTGCAATATTTACTCTACTGTGCTACCTCTTAAAAGTGAAGGAATGAGTGAGTGCGTAAGACAAAAAGTGCAAATCTCAGTGACGCAAAAAATGTTCAAGCAAACAGGGGAAAAATAAACAAACACAAACAAGAAAACAAATCACAGTATGCCAAAAAAAAAAAAAGAAAAAAAAAAAAACATTCAGAAAAGGACCCAGAAAACCATGCAGTATTTCCTTACCTGAATGTTCGTATTTGTGGCGGGGCTAGTGACGACTGCTTGTTGAAGGACTTGTCACACTGGTCGCACTGAAACACACCGCCCTCCTCGTCACGCCGCCGCTTACGACTCTCGTCCCCACTGTCGTCATCCTGAAAGAGATGGGAGCGCTTAGCACTGCGGCAGATTAAGAGAAGCAAAAGGAAGGAAAAAACATCTAAAATAAATAAATAGATAAAAGTAGTAATAAATAAATAAATAATAAAAAAAAAATAATGTATAAGATTCACTAGGAAAGTGGAAAAGCTTGACCATAAAAACTAATACGCAATAACTACACTACCCCGACAACTACAACTACTACTACTACTACTAACAACAATAAGACGCAATAAACCAAAGCCAAGCGCCACAATAACTAAATTTATGCTCTCATCATCACTATATCTCCCTTGTATCGACTAAAACCAATCTTCCTAGCACATGATTCGTAACACACACACACACACACACATACAGCTGGAAGAGTATTAATATTAACACCATAATCTAATACGAAGCTTGTGTTCAGAAAATACATGAAAACAACGTACGTGTTTTTTCTAAAGATATTTATGTAAGAGGGAAACAAGAAAAGAAAAGAAAAGCGTAAAGTGATATTGTGGGAGGCTGATGCTGTAGTAGTAGTAGTAGTAGTAGTAGTAGTAGTAGTAGTAGTAGTAGTAGTAGTAGTAGTAGTAGTAGTTCCACGAGGTTTAAAAAAAATAAAAAAGAGAAACTAAGTTAAATCCTGTGTGTGCGTGTGTGTGTGTTTGCCCACCAGTCAGGCAGCTTCCCTCCTCCCCGCCGCAGATCAAAGTTTCCGTGTTTATAATCAATCCCAGCGACAAACAACATATTTTTACAACGCGCGTCGAACGTGTCCTTCTATCTGTGACAGTGACAGCCCTGGCGAGACTCGGCCACGCTGATTACCGCGCTGTTATTATTCTTATCACTACTACTACAACAACAACTACTACTACTACTATGACCAACAACACTATTACAATAACATTATAATTATTGAAGTTTATATAAATATTATTATCATTACCACTACTACGACTACTACAACTAAGACTATTACCAGCACCACTATTACTGATGTTATGGTTATAACTACCACTATTACTAGTAGTAGTAGTAGTAGTAGTAGTAGTAGTAGTAGTGGTAGTAGCAATAGTAGTAGTAGTACGACCAAAACTACTACAGTAACACAGGTAAATAACATCGCTGCTACTATTACTACTACTACCACTACAGAACTATGATTAGTGATGTTTTGGTCATCACTACTACTACTACTACTACTACTACTACTACTACTACTTCTACTACACTACAATGACAACGACAGCCTTCTCGCCAGTATCTGCTATGCTAATTATCATGTTACGAGCAAAAAAAGTTTTAAAGTGTAAAGTAAGACCAACTAGGAGAGCCACATTTTATCTGTCCCTCATCTCTTACTTATCATTACTACACCGCCGTGACTTGCAGCATGGGAGGTAACGTGCTGCCAGACAGTGAGAGAGAGAGAGAGAGAGAGAGAGAGAGAGAGAGAGAGAGAGAGAGAGAGAGAGAGAGAGAGAGAGAGAGAGAGAGAGAGAGAGAGAGAGGTGAGGGGAGGGGAGGAGGGGCATCAGGTCACACGACTGGTTGCTGATAAGAGGACAGGGTGTCAAGATCGCCCTTAACGGCACTGTCCTTTTGGTTCAAAGTCCCAGAGTGCTGCCCGCCACACGGGGTCTCTATCAGGGAATGTAATCCTCCAAAAACAGAGGGGAGGAGGAGGAAGAGGAGGAGGAGAACACAGGACAGCAGTGGAGGTTGCAAAGGTTAATGTTAGTGAGGAGTCAGTGTGAGGGAACCTCTCTCTCTCTCTCTCTCTCTCTCTCTCTCTCTCTCTCTCTCTCTCTCTCTCTCTCTCTCACACACACACACACACACACACACACACACTCACCCTGGGTCTCTTCTCGCCGTGCTCCGCGTGGTCGGGGTACAGCGGCCCAAACTTGGCCCCGTGGAGAATCTGCGCGAGTTTGCACTGATCGGAGATCATGGACGGCAGGTCGGCCACCGCCAGGGCGCCCCCGCTGATTTCCTTGGTCTCCGCGATGTTGTTGTTGAGGGCGGTGGGTGTGGGCGTCGGGGTGGGCGTGGGAGTGCGGGACTCGGACTTGTACGAGATGGCCAGCGAGGTGGAGTCGGCGTCGGAGTCGGAATAGACGGAGGCTGGCTTAGGCGACGCGGACGGGGACGACTTTTTAGTGGACAGGTCGAGGGGCTGGTCGTTGGCGTGGTCGTCGGCGCCGTCGGCAGGCGCTGGGGAGAGCGGGTGCTGCAGCGGGTAGAACAGACTGGGGGCCGACAGCAGGGACGGGTAGGGGCGGAGGCTGTGGGGCTTGCCGGGCACCTGCGAGGCGGGCGGCGTGTACCCGGGTGAAGGGTAGCCGCAGGCGGGACCCGGGGCAGGGTAGCCGTGAGGCGGGTAGCCGATCTGTGGGTAGGGCGAGGGGATGGGCGTGATGGAGCGGCCCTCGCGGCGGTCCCGGGCGCGGGCGTTCTGGAACCAGACCTGCACCACTCGCACAGGGAAGTTAATATTCTCAGCGATCGCCTGCAGCTCCTCCTTCTTGGGCTTCGGGTTGAAGGCGTAGCGCGCTCGCAGTATCGCCAACTGCTCCTCGCCGATGTGCGATCGAACGCGCACCTTCTTGCCGTCACACGTAGTCTCCTCGCCCTCCACGATGTGACTCGCGTCCCCGTCCCGATCCTCGTCCACGCAGCGGGGCCGCGCCAGGTAGTGCGGCAGCAGGCTTGGGTGCTGGTGGGTGGTCTTCTGGTTCCTGGCCAGTTCATGCAGTCGCTCGGCGAGGCCCTCGATGAGCTGGCCCTTGTAACGCTCCGAGGCGTCGGCAACCTCCGGTAACCGCGGGCAATGGCGACACACATGAAGATACGCCTCCCGCTGGCTGCTGAAGGTTCTGCTGCACAGCTTGCACGAGTGATCGTCACTGATGGCTGCCGAGGACAGGCCGGGGCCTTGTGCGGCGGACACCGTGTCCTCAAACTGGCGCCTCGTCACACTGGTGCTCACGTTCTCCAGGATCTTCTGCAGGGTGGACATTTGCTCGCTCTCCGCGCCCTCTGAGGTCTCGCGCTCCTCCCGCCGGCCATCCTCCTCCTCCTCGCGGGAGTGACGATGGAGATGGTGGTCCTTCTCCTCGTCCTCGTCTTCCCGCGTCTCCTCCTTAATAACCAACTTCCCGTCATCATCATCCACGTCTTCCTGAGGCGCGTCCTCGCTGTGGTCCTTGTCGCCGCGCGCCTCCTGCTGCGCCTTCAGCGAGTGGCTCAGGGTGGTGAAAGAGAGCAGGTGTGGGTGGAGCTGAGCCGCCAGGATCAGGTGACTCAGCGGGTGGTAGGGAGCGAAGCTGTGGTGCAGCCCCGGGGGGAAGGCGCCGCTGCCCAGGCTGGTGGTGGTGTTAGGCGGCGACATGAGGATGGGGTCCCGCGAGATGGGCGGTGTGGGAGACGAGTAGCCGAGCTCGGCTGACGAGGGGGGCGATTTGTCCTTGGGTAGGATGGGCAGGTACGCGCCATTAAGGATGGGCCGCTTGGTACCGTGCGCGGGGAACTGCGGCGACGAGCGCGGCAGCAGTCCGTTGGTGCGGCCGCGGCCAAGCTGTGGAGACACCAGGCAGTGTTGTCAGATGGGTGAATGTCACCGGCACAAGTGTGTATGACATGTAAATGAGCAAAACTGGACATACTGTATTACCCTGTTCACTGGATTCTTATAAACAGCGGCATCTAAATCTTTCCCCAGTCGACAAAACATAACTACCATCACCCACACAGTAAACATCTAACCCCAAGACGGCGTGGCGCTCACCTGGCACTTCTTGGAGGACATGTGGAGGAATAGGAGCCGGAGTGGGAGAACCTCTTCCCGCAGTGCTCACACTCAAATGGTTTCTCCCCGCTGTGGATCCTCTTGTGCTCCTGCGAGACACAAGGCAGAGTAATGAATATATGTGAATGAACTAACGTGAGTAAACTAACATACGGGTGGAGTTTGCGGTGAAGGCAGATGCAGAGTGAGGGAGTGAGAAATTTATCTTGACCTGCGTTAGTTTTAATCATGTGACGTTACCGCTAAAAACTTTACTGAATATTTTAAACTTTAAACCATTTATCTGACAGGATGGGAAGGAACAAAGGTGAGGAAAGATAAGGTGAGGTGAAGCGCGCACACACACTCACACAGGTACAGGAAATATAGGTGATAACACACACACACACACACACACACACACACACACACACAACTTCCTTCTCCAAAAGATAACCTCCCGCATCGCACGCCAACCGTTGACACACACATACACACACATACACACACACCGCAGTAAAATACCACCACCACCACCATCACCACATACAAACAACCTCCCTTCCTCTCCCTCCCTATCCCGACCCATCCCCTCTTACTTCCTTCCGATTTTCCTTACCTTCAGATGATGCTTGAACTTAAACGCCTTGCCACACTCATCGCACTTAAACCTCCGCAGAACATCAGACTCCTGGTGAGAAATCATGTGTCTCTGCAAGCGATGGATGTTGGCAAATTTCTTATGACACACCGAACACGACTGTGGATAAGAGAGAGGGAGGAAAATTAGTGAGCTTTGGCGGAGGGACTTGGAGGGGTTAAGCGAATGAAAGAAAGGGTGTCAAGTTGAGAGAGAGAGAGAGAGAGAGAGAGAGAGAGAGAGAGAGAGAGAGAGAGAGAGAGAGAGAGAGAGAGAGAGAGAGAGAGAGATTCAAATGTGTACAAATATATTTCTCTCTCTCTCTCTCTCTCTCTCTCTCTCTCTCTCTCTCTCTCTCTCTGAAATAGCAACACCACATCGCTATGAAATATGATAACCAAATAAACGGCAAAAAAAAAAAAAAGCACAAAAGGAAGAACCGCCATCACACACACACACACACACACACACACACACACACACACACACACACACACACACACAATTAAAATAAGCTCTTCACAGAAAACGGACAGCAGGGCAAGAGTAGTGCATAGTAGTGGTGCATACTGAACCACACGTTTTCTTTATGCAGATCACCGCAGGATATACTAAATCAAAACAAATTAACATCCACCACCCTCCCTCCTTTTTTCCGAACATTTTTCTTTCACGACCCAAAAATAAAAAAAAGGAGAAACGAGGACTGATGAATATGAATCAAAAGAAAGAAAGGAAGCAAGCGTACGTATATATATGTGTATCTTTTCCTCGACTTAACGGTATAATCAAATATTACTACGCGTGACGGATTTGGGAAAAATGTACGCGAAAAAAAAGGGAGAAAAGCTGAGAATGAGAGGGAAGGGGGATCAAGAAGAGACGCTGAAGTGCTTAAATAGAAAGCGAAACGTGCAGAAATGCCAAGGCTGCGAGGAGGAAGATTCAAAGTGAGGAAATTTATGAGGAAAAGATTGTGGTTATTGAAGCGAAGCACAAGGTTAGACACACAGAGAGAGAGAGAGAGAGAGAGAGAGAGAGAGAGAGAGAGAGAGAGAGAGAGAGAGAGAGAGAGAGAGAGAGAGAGAGAGAGAGATAAACCCCATAAATAGAAGATTGACACAGACGAGAGAGAGAGAGAGAGAGAGAGAGAGAGAGAGAGAGAGAGAGAGAGAGAGAGAGAGAGAGAGAGAGAGAGAGAGAGAAAGTTAATCGTCTTACTTATACAAAGAATCACCTTGGCCATAACGCACATACATACATACGCACAAAGATGCGCACACAAAAACGCACATGGCATTCCTTATACGTAAACAATTTATTTCCTTGTGTGTGTAAACGATAAACCTTCAAATATTAAAGCGGCGAAGAAGTCGATTTAGAAAGCGATATTATTCCCTACTTTTCACCGCTTTGACTTACGGGGCACGCGCGCGGCATAAAGAACCAAATAACGGGTAACATAAAACAAAAACGCAGCGTCTAAGAAAGCATTACGCGATCCAGTACTTCGAGAGTTAAGAGGGAAGCGGTTCTGGTGTTTGTAAATAGAGTTGGATTACGTTTTCTTCCCTTCCTACCGTTCCCTGTCCGTCGTTTTCTTATTCTTGGACTTCCGCTATTTTGCCGTTTTTCTTGAGTTTTTTTTTTTTTTCTTTTTAACTCAAGAAAATTAAGTAAAGGAGAGGATGATATACTTTATCTTCCCATCTCTCTCTCTCTCTCTCTCTCTCTCTCTCTCTCTCTCTCTTCTCTCTCTCTCTCTCTCTGCGTACCCACAAAGGCAAATTTATATGCCATACGAGGCTGGGTCTGGCTGAGTGTCACCGCCGCCGCCCCCTCAGGCCTTATCAACTCCTTATCCTGCCTGGGGGAGGGTGAGGTGACACGGGCCGCCGCCATAAATAGATAGATCTCCGTTATACGTCAACAAGTGTCTGTGCGTGCGCGTGCGAGCGAGAAGAGGAGATACCGTCCGCTATTACCAAACATACGTTGTTGCAGACACCATTTCCCTTACTCTTTTCACCTTTTCATCTCCTCGGGTTATCCAGTTACGTCAACTCCTCTTACGTTCAGGTTATCAAATGACTTTTTTCTTCCGCTTTCATACCTACGCTAGACATTTTTCACGAGTTTCTAGGGTTCGGTGCATAAGATTCTGTAAGACGCATGCGGCTTAATAATATTCCTACACTCTTAACGTCTACACTCCTATGGCTTCCTCTTAACTTTAATAAAATGATCTGCTGCAGGTTTAGAGACTAATTTCGGAAGATAACTGATAGGAGTGATCGAGGCATTCAAATATTCTAGTAACTATTGAAGTAGTTTTGTTCATTAAATGGTTCGAGAAATGCACGTCTGGAGTATAAATTTGAAAGACAGCTGATAAGAAAGGGATAGATCGAGTAGTTGAAATATTTTAGCGCCCGCGGCTATAATTTTCGCCAATCATCTACCGACAATAAGATATAATAACAAGTGCCTCCTTATCAACATTCACACAATCTACTCGTGGATTTAAGATCTTAGCGTCACAACAAAGAATTCATTTAGCGCCGCAGTTTGAGTAAATATAATACTGATAATAACAGCTAAGAATAACAACAAAAGCCACATGATCAAGCGCATTTACACTGCAGTCTACCAACGGATTTAAGATTCTAGCGACGTAGCAAAGAAATAATTCAGCGCAACAGTTAAAGAACAAATATAATGATGATATTAATAATAATTCCATTCACGCGTAAACATAGACAGCTTAACTAATAATTTGGATACGTAATAAAAAGTAAACAGATCAAAATAATAACAATAATTAAAACTAATAAGATATTTAAAAAGTGTTCAATTTACTTCTGATATAGTTTACGTGTATCTTTGTATGGGAACCTCCACTGACTAAGAGCATTATGCAAGTATAGGCGTGAGTGTATGCCTGAGTATTACACCTGCCAAAAGATACGCGTTTATCAAAGGTATGACAGGTGAGGAGTGATTATGCAGGTAAAGCTTTGGCGGAGGTGCTAGCCTCACTAACTACGTACCTGTGCATGTGTATTACTTAAGCAAATTCTGTTTATATATACAAAAATAAAGGAAATAAAGATTTAATTATTTTTTTCTCTATCATTTACGAAGAGGTATTTGATTTCTTATTAAGTATTATCGTCTCTCTCTCTCTCTCTCTCTCTACTCACCACGCTAGCGCCGTTCAGAAAATCTCCCTCCTCGCCCATCGTGGCATCGGGCGTGGGCGTGAGGGCGTCCGTGGGCGGGCTGACGGGCGCGGTGGCGGGTGTAGCAGCCTCGTCTGTGGGAGTCTGAGGACTCACGCCCTTTTCCGTCCCGCCCTTGTCACCCGCTGCAGGAGAGAAGAAAGACAGTGTGAATGACTGATTTTCTCTCTCTCTCTCTCTCTCTCTCTCTCTCTCTCTCTCTCTCTCTCTCTCTCTCTCTCTCTCTCATACAGTAACGACGAATTTTTATCACAATAATATATTTAAAAAGGTAGTAGTAGTAGTAGTAGTAGTAGTAGTAGTAGTAGTAGTAGTAGTAGTAGTAGTTGTTGTTGTTGTTGTAGTAGTAAAAGCAGCATTAATAGGTCTAGGAAAGTAATAGTAGTCGTAGTGGCATCAATAATAATAACAATAACAACACTACCCAAAAGTACATTAATCATATCAGACGCGCGACAAGAAACAAGAATGAAAACGAAAACAAAACAGAAACAAACATTAAGAAAGAGAAAGAGTAGAAAATAAAAACTGAGAGAGAGAGAAAGGGAAAGGACAGACAAAGACCACCCGCTTGCATCATCTACGCAGTACAGTTTAATTAATAACAACATCCAGTCCGCTAGTCTGCCAGCCAGCCAGTCAGAGCGCGGCGACCAACACAAACACTAACCTTTCACATTATCTTCAAATCTTTCTTGGTCTCCTTTCCCTCCCCCAACCCCTTTCCTCCCTGTCACTTCCCCCTCCCCCCCGACTACCCGCCCGTGTGTGTGCGTGTGTGTGTGCGTGTGTATGTCGGGACTGCCACACACGCACGCACACACACCAAGCGGCCGCCCTGATGCCGCTTCCCGCCACACCCTCACGTCTCATCCCTCCGCCGGTTACCGACTCAAAATCTGCTTCTCCTAAATGCTTCTTTCCGTCCCTAGAATCTCTCTCTCTCTCTCTCTCTCTCTCTCTCTCTCTCTCTCTCTCTCTCTCTCTGACAGAATTTGCTTGTTTTACTTTTTTTTTTTTTTTTTGTCAAACTGATTAGCTACCATATTTTGTCACGCTACAATTCTCTCTCTCTCTCTCTCTCTCTCTCTCTCTCTCTCTCTCTCTCTCTCTCTCTCTCTCTCTCTCTCTCTCTGTACCTTTTCACCAACCTTTCCTCCCTCACTTCTTCCTCCCTTCCCTCCATCCTTCCTTCATCTCAACTCCCATTCATTTCTTTCTGTACCTCTCCTCCTCTCTCTCGCTCTTTCCTTCCTTCCTTCCTTCCTCCCCTCCCTCTCCTCACTTATCCTTCCTGCCAGGCAAAGACGAATACATTTTCCGATTTTCTAAAGGAGGTACAGCGAGGAATTAGAAGCTGAGGACTAAAAATGACTCCGAGTGAATTACATGAATGACTCAGGTCTCTCATTTCATCATCCTTTTAGGCCTATTAAATCCTGGCGAACGGAAAGGATTACATGTCTCTTTATATATCTCTTTATATATTTATGTCTTCAATTTATACTTTCGCCGCGTGAACTTCGTTTTCTTTGCATGCTTGGGCTAAGGTGTATGTTCTATGTATTTAATATTCCACGGTTTGATGTGTAGAGCTTTATTAATAACTAATGTATTTAGTAAGGGGTGCATAAAGGAAGAGGAGGAGGAGGAGGAGGAGGAGGAGGAGGAGGAGGAGGAGGAGGAGGAAATAACGATGAGTAAAGGAGAACGAGGACTCTTGCAAGGATGAGAACAAGGAGGAGGAGGAGGAGGAGGAATACACACATGACTCATCCTTCAGTGGTGGGTGAATTTGCGCGGAAAATTGAGCCTTCCAAGGATGAGGCAAGTGTGTGTGTGTGTGTGTGTGTGTGTGTGTGTGTGTGTGTGTGTGTGTGTGTGTGTGTGTGTGTGTCGGGTGACGCTGGGGAGGGTTGGCGGGGGAAGGAGGGGGAGGGATGCAAGGGGGAGGTGAATGGGGGGTTAGCATTCCTGTCCTGCCCCCTCCGCCCCCTTGCCCCACCTTCCCTTGGTCTTCTGCCCCCCATCACGTCTGCTTTTACAGGAGGAGGAGGAGGAGGAGGAGGAGGAGGAGGAGGAGGAGGAGGAGGAGGAGAATTCAGGTGGGTTAGAGATCGTCCATCCATTTTTTTTTTACTCCACTTCCAATCTCTCTCTCTCTCTCTCTCTCTCTCTCTCTCTCTCTCTCTCTCTCTCTCTCTCTCTCTCTCTCTACTTTCTTAAACCGTCGGTGAGTGACTGGCGTTTCCTCTTCATCGTTTGGGTCACTAATCTTTTCCGGAGTCAGTCAGTCGCCGGTAAGCCGCTGCATCTCTCTCTCTCTCTCTCTCTCTCTCTCTCTCTCTCTCTCTCTCTCTCTCTCTCTCTCTCTCTCTCTCTCTCGCCACTTCCTACGGCGTGACTCAGCTTGTAGAAACAGAGAGAGAGAGAGAGAGAGAGAGAGAGAGAGAGAGAGAGAGAGAGAGAGAGAGAGAGAGAGAGAGAGAGAGAGAGAGATACACACATGCACACGTAAATTGTTTGTCATCTTCGTCCTGAAGCTCAAACGTTTCAACAGATAACACACTTTGACCTCTCTCTCTCTCTCTCTCTCTCTCTCTCTCTCTCTCTCTCTCTCTCTCTCTCTACGTGACCCTGACCCGCCGATCGATAGAGCGAGGAAAGAGCCAATCGAATGAGATCGCGGAGGAGGAGGAGGAGGAGGAGGAGGAGGAGGAGGAGGAGGAGGAGGAGGAGGAAGAGGAGGAGGAGGAGGAGCATAATAGGCAAAACGGCTGACGAAGAGGAAAGGGTCGCGTGTGAGGGGAGAGAATGGAGGGAAAGGAAGAGATGGGAGGGAAGGAGGGAGCGATGGAAGGGAGGGAGGAGGGAGGGGTTGATCTAAAGGAAGACTAACGCGCTGTGTGTGTGTGTGTGTGTGTGTGTGTGTGTGTGTGTGAAACGTTGGGTAATAGTCGTTACTGATAAAAACAAAAGGACAAACAGACAAAGAAATACTAAAAATAAGTCGATTTCTATTTACGTAGTTCAGGCAAAGACATGTGGAAATCACGGAACAGACTCTCTCTCTCTCTCTCTCTCTCTCTCTCTCTCTCTCTCTCTCTCTCTCTCTCTCTCTCTCTCTCTCTCTCTGGGTGCGAGAAGAGGAGCCGGGGAAGGAAGGGCGGGGGAAGGTGGGAAGGTGTGGTGGTCAAGGCGGGAAAGGAAGGAAAAGGATAGAGAGAAGACGGGTACAAAATGGCGTCTTTTTTCATCACTCCCTTGGACACGCACGCACACACACACACACACACACCAATGACCTCAGTACGTAGCTTTATGATACGATGGCACGGATATTTATCGAGGTAATTAATATTTGTCTGGGTCGCGAGGGTCGTGGCGCGGCCTTGGTAACGCTGAGGGAAGGAGGAGGAAGGGAGAGAAGGGAGGGAGGGAGGGAGGAGTCTGAGGGGAAGCTGTGATAATGGTACACGTGCAGCTGCCCGCCGCCAGCGAGGGGAACTCTGAATTTCAAATGCCCTCGGTCGCCTCGGGGACAAAGGACAAGTTGATGATGCAGGCAGAGGCGCCACCTCCTCCTTCTCCTCCTCCTCTTGCATACCGAGGCCTTTGCGAGCACCACCCCCCTGCCCCCTCCTTCAGCAGGTGGCCCTAGAGACATCTGGAGCGGGTGTTCCTGTCCTACTCTTCATCTTGGGGAGTGTAAGCGAGCTAAACGCCGTTGCTCAGCCAATTAGGTTTAGTCGCCCGGCACTTGCTCGTCCTGCTAAGTAAAGCCTCGCACACGTCACTCGCCTAATGACTTACCTCCCGCCACGCTGCTGCGGTGTCCAGATGAAAAAAAGTGCCGCTTCATCGGGCGATCATCGTGTGCTCATTTATGTCATCTCGAACGTGTTGGGAATGCCATTTAATCCAGTTTCTCCTTCGAAAAAGATCTCGACTGATAACGAACTCGTGTAGCTAGCTTGAGACGTCAGCCAGGAAAAAAAAAAATATCCCAGCAGTTTCTAAATCACAGCTTCCTAATCAGGACATATTGGTCTGTTTTTGCACTTGGTGATTCTCTGTGAGAAGTTAACAGAACTTCACTTTGCCTGCGCGCTGGCTCTCTCGCCATCCTCGCACCCTTCTCTCTCTCATCTTGTTTACCTATCATTACTAGTGCTACACTGAAGATGGCCGTCCTCACCCTTCTTCCCCCTCCACACCACACACCATCATCTCCTCCAACCTCCTCTCTCTCCCTCGAGTCGCAAAAAAATTCCCAATTATTTACACACGAAGGGAGTGACGCTGTTCTTTGCCTCGTGTCACCATAACGTAACGTTACTATCTAACCGTTTTCTCTGACGACACCCAACGCCACGACAGTAATGATATGCAGCCTTCCATCTTTCAACATCATTTAAGATTCCTACCATCAACAGATTTCGGCTGAATACGTCATCTGATAATCGAGGAATTTCTCACCAATTTACTCATGTCAGTCAATTTTGTTGGAATATTGCACTAAATTTCAATGTATTTCGCAGTTACTTGCCTATCAGCGCTCTACAGGTTCCACCATTGAAGATTCACGAACACACGCTTCTCATGGACTTGAAAATACGTGTAAATAACAATGCTTCCACTCACACCGAGTAAATAACCACTCAGCCTACTCCTGTACACCACCACTACCATCGACCCATCAACACTCCCCCTCCACAAACTCACATCGATACAAGATCAAGCGGCGTTCACTTTTAATATCCACACCTTCCCCTTTCTCAGTGCCTCGGTATTAAACTCTGCCTGTTACGCGGCTCCACACACTCACTCCCTCCTCCCCACACACACCCAAGCGCGGTAACGAGCATTGTTGACAGCTTAGGCCAAAATCAATGCAGCATTAGCATAATAAGCACAGAATCAAATCCACTAGCTTAAAGTGCTTGTACTGCCCGCGTGCGTTCTCGACCAGGCAACGTGGCCAGTATCTTTACTCCTCTCTCTCTCTCTCTCTCTCTCTCTCTCTCTCTCTCTCTCCACTTTCCCTCTCTCTCTCTCTCTCTCTCTCTCTCTCTCTCTCTCTCTCTCTCTTTCTAAGCGCTGGAATCACGTTGCTTTAAGTGTTGTTTACCCAATGCGGGCGACAAGTGGCTATTTATATCCACGTGTGAGGTGTTGTCGTGATGCTGTTCCGGAAATGCGTGTTAATTTAGTGATAGTGAGTGGGGAGCATGACTTGAAAATGGAGTCGTTTCGGGGGTAAGGTTAGGCTACCTAGGGAAGGCAATGCTCCTTGTTTTAATATACGTCAGGAGAGGATGGAATAGGATGCAAGGTTGTGAAGGTTCTCTCTCTCTCTCTCTCTCTCTCTCTCTCTCTCTCTCTCTCTCTCTCTCTCTCTCTCTCATCTGGATCTTTGTAAATACAACTACACCGTCCAAATAATAAACACAGACTGAAATTAATCGTCGTAAGAAATCCACTTCCTTTTCTACCTGCTTACCTGGATATTCTAGCAAAAATTAGAACTAAAATTTCAAAAAAAATTTCCTAACTGTATTTGGGCGTCTCAGCAGCAAGGTCATAAGGCGCCTATTTAGAACAAGCGCTAACATCCACCTTCGAGCTACAACACACAGCGAGGCCTCGTAAGGTCTTGACAAGAAACATCCATGCCAGGTGTCTCGACTGAAGGTCACGCAGCCTTGGTTTCATTATCAGGTTCTGACTTTTAAATACTTATTTCCGTTGCTAGAACACAAACACACATCCACACACACACAACAACCCCTTCTCGCTCCCTGTTGATTACTACTCAAGATGATAAATCTGAGAAACGTTCCTTTTTTTTTTGGTAGAGTGTTTTCAGTCACAGCTTGCTTATCCCCTAAAGACTTGGCAGGCGATTCCCTTCAGAGGAGGAATACCGGAGCTTGGTGAGAATAAATTCCTTGTACGCAGGATCACGACTGGTTAAAGAACGTACATTCTTTTCGATGGTTGGTGAGTTTTGCCCACAGACTTTTACCTCAAGGAATAAGATGACAGATGAGGAACGACGAAGAGCTCATAACAGTTCAATGATACAAGTAACAATTGAATTTTGGCTGTAACACGTGAATTATCCTGCTCTTCATTAAGTGTTTCGTATGCGGGACAGAAATACATAAAGCTCGTTCAACACAACTAGATCATCAGATCACACAGCTATTAGTTAAACTTGGTTAGTAATAAGGCAGATTCCAATCCCAAAGGTAAGATGTAAGGTAACGGTAGAAAATCAGCTAACGTTTTCCAAGATGTACAACTTGCCCGCCACCCCGCCAAAGCTAGCAAGGAAACAAAGGTACATGAACTTACAGATGTAGTTGAAGACGCCGGCGAAGGGCCACATTCTGATGGAGTCTGAGTAGGAGGGGGAGCATACATGGTGCTCACGCCAGCCATGATGTTACCACCACCACCACCGCCACCACTTGTCAGACTCACCGCTCACTACCTTTACCGGGCACACACCACATGTCCCTGCGGCGCTCTCCTCCTCCTCCTCCCTCTCTTTCTCTTGCCACCACACCTTTAACTCCCAGCCCAGTCAGGCCCTCACGAGGCTACGTACACACTACAGGTCACGCCGTCGAAGCTGCTGTGTGCGTGCGTGTGCTTGCTTGCTTGCTGGCTGGCTGGCTGCGAAGACTACACCTCCACTGGTCACCGTTGCTGTAGTGAGCGTGTGTGTGTGTGTGTGTGGGCTTGGTTTGCGGAGACGAGAGCAGGTCGGGTTAGCCTGGGCACGACCACCGGCTTGGAAACTCGATACGCGGTCACTTGAGGCTGAGGGCGTCGGGTTGGTGATAATTTGGCAGTGTGGCACAAGGCTGGCAGGTCAGAGCGGGGTCGGCGGGGTGTGTCTGTCCTGGGTTAGGGAAGTCCAGTGATGTACAATATGGCACTTTTGACGCATTGGCGGCGTGGTTCTGGCTGAGTGCTGGCTGCTACCGTCCACAGTGTCCAGAGAATGCCGTTGTCCAGGAGGGTTCGTTGTTTGTTGCGGTAACAACACTGACAAAAAATCTTGTTACACTTGATCACAGTCACACAAGCGTCTCGGCTTAATTCCAATCCCTTGGAGCGGAGGACTGTCGCTGCTGGTTGTCGGGTGAGTCACTGTAGTACAAAAGACTCCGTGTGCGAAATCTACTCTTAACCGTAGCATAAGTAATGTTAGTGACTAAGTAGGTTAGCACCTTGAGGTTTCAAAATGAGGAGCGCGAAAAAGTGCGTGCTCTCCAACTCGCGGCTCCTACATGACTGAGGGAGTGAGGGGAGGCTGGGAGAGCCTCAGGTAGGGGACGCTAGAGCGGCCGCCCTATTGGCCGCTGTCTCACGGCCCGCCTCCACCGCCTGATGCAACACACCGTCACTTCACCAACTCCATTATGACACCACACCACAACCGGCGGCCGATGAATGAATATACTGAAAGCACAAGCCTAAGCAATCAAGAACAGGACACTGCAGTGTTGGATGTGTTACATTCCTCCCCCGAGCAGCCAGGTGTGTTGTGTGTTGTGGAGATGAATCACAGGTTGGTGGACACAACACCACCGCGACCAGAGTTGCTCAGTGTTACGTGAGCAGCCGCTCCGTCTGGGGGCTGCTGTGGCCTCCGGCCGCACTGGCGACGATGCCCTTTTTGTGTCTAACACACACACACACAATATATATATATATATATATATATATATATATATATATATATATATATATATATATTTATTTATTTATTTATTTATTTATAGTTCCACTGCAAATAAATAAACACCTAGCGCCCATCAAAGGCTATTATTTCTTTCCTATTCTCTGTTCTATCTCCTCAGCCTAAGCTACGGCCTCGCTAGGCGCCCAACGGCCTCGTGGCAGCGTGGGCGGCGGGCGGGCGACCAGTGGAAGGCCGCCAGCACGTCACTCAATACTTGAGCGGAATTAAATCACAAAGTAATGTGAATGACCCAAATCTGCCTGGTGCTCGTGGTAGATTCTCAAAGTTATTGAGGGCATTTCGTAACAACCTAGTTTTGAATACAATTTTGAAAATCTAGACACCTTTCATCCATAGTCGAAACCGTAGATCACCCAACGGTATTACGTTACACAGTAATTTTGAAACCAACATTTCCAGGAAAAGCCGATGAAAACCCGCAAACAAACCCGAGACGCGCTGAGCAACCTGTCACACTTCCGCCTCAGGTAATGGCATTCCTGAAGCCCTCACTCAAGCCGTCCCCTCACCGTCAACACGAGGACGGTGAACTAAATACTAAACACGGCGCTGCTTCAACTTCCCCAGAGCATTAGAACCCGCGGCAGGACAGGAAGATACGCACGTCTTCCCGCTAAGCATCGAGGCTACGCTCCTGAACACACAGTAACACCGTAACAGAGAGCGGCGGTTGGTGGTCCCAGAAAATTGACAATAACGACAACAACATCACGACAGTTGTGAAAGCCACGCGGTGCCAGACGCATGATAATAAAAACTCCAAGCTATTTCCTTCACTACTTCACCATACAATAACTACTTTACTTATACCAAAACATAATATGAATGTGGACGTTATACCTTACATTACTTCACTGAAAAACATCGAGGTAGACTTTTATTTAAGAGTACTGGGGATGTGTTTGTAAGTGCGAGTCTAGCATCATACATCAGGCAGACTTGGGTGAGGGAGGGAGGAGAGGTAGAGGGTGAGGGATGAGGGCGGGAGGGATGAGGGAAGGAGAGCGAGGATGAGGGGTGAGGGGGGCGGGGCGAGGAGTGAGGGCGGGGCTATGCTGTGCCCTTCCCTCTACGACCTGTTGGTGTGGCGGCGGTCGACCTTTCAGAGCACTTGCTGATACACACACACGCACTCACCGAACACACGCACACACCATAAATACACGCACACACGCGAAGCCTTCTGTCTGTGTGCCTGCCTGTCTGGTCTATCTGTCTGCCTGTCTGTTATTCTCTCTCTCTCTCTCTCTCTCTCTCTCTCTCTCTCTCTCTCTCTCTCGAGAGAGAGAGAGAGAGAGAGAGAGAGAGAGAGAGAGAGAGAGAGAGAGAGAGAGAGAGAGAGAGAGAGACTCGTCATGTACTGAACCACACACACACACACACACACACACACACACACACACACACACACACACACACACACACTCGTTTCTTGGTCAGGTCGCGGCCATAATTTCGAAATACGTACAAAACACGGCCCAAAAACTTGCCTATTTAGCAGAATCGCCAGCGGATGACTCGGTCTAATTCGCTATAAAGGGATCTCATTCGCTATAAGGGATAACGTAGTGTGGTAATCTCTTTCGCTATATTAGAGCGAAACGATGTCAACTGTTTTAAGCTAGTGGTCGTCTGTGGCCGGGGCTCGTGGTGGTGGTGGTCGTGGTGGTCGTGGTGGTGATGGTGATGGTGATGGTGGATGGTGATGGGTGATACTGCCCCTGCTACTCGTGTTGACAGTGGCTGCACGTTCTTACTCATCCCGCTGGTTAAGTTAAAAGTATAGTAGTAATAGGAGTAGTAGTAGTAGTAGTAGTAGTAGTAGTAGTAGTAGTAGTAGTATTAGTAGTAGTAGTAGTAGTAGTGACAATAATAATAATAACAATAACACCAATAAATAAAAGAAGATTTACATGATTCTCTCTCTCTCTCTCTCTCTCTCTCTCTCTCTCTCTCTCTCTCTCTCTCTCTCTCTCTCTCTCTCTCTCACGCACATCCAAAACGCTGAAGAAAACTAATCTTTTTTGTTTGTCTTTCATTAGGAAACTAAAATTCTGAGGCTTCGCTTATTTTTATTTGTTTTTCACGCCATCATTGTTGTTTCGACCATTTGCAGTACGCTCTCTCTCTCTCTCTCTCTCTCTCTCTCTCTCTCTCTCTCTCTCTCTCTCTCTCTCTCTCTCTCGTTTATTGTTCTTTTTCGTCACTGACCGTTTCCTTTCGCGGATTATTTGCCCTGTGTTATCTCCGGATGTGTCTGATTTTTTTTCTTTCCACCGCAAACAGAAACATAACAAGATTGATAATAATGAGCGTTCAAATATGAATTTTTACAGGAGAGAGAGAGAGAGAGAGAGAGAGAGAGAGAGAGAGAGAGAGAGAGAGAGAGAGAGAGAGAGAGAGAGAGAGAGAGAGAATTTTAGTGGTCTTTCTAATTACTTAACAACTGTGAACTTATGTTTAATTTTTTCCTCCTTCACTTCTAGTAGTAGTAGTAGTAGTAGTAGTAGTAGTAGTAGTAGTAGTAGTAGTAGTAGTAGTAGTAGTTGTAGTAGTAGTAGTAGTGGTGGTAGTGGTGGTGACGGCAGTAGTACTGTATAACACTAGGAGCGATGGTGCAATAATAACAATAATAATAATAATAATAATAATAATAATAATAATAATAATAATAATAATAATGATGATGATGATGATGATGACGATAATGATAATGATGATGTTAATAATAATGATGATGATGATGATAATAATAATAATAATAATAATAATAATAATAATAATAATAATAATAATAATAATAATAATAATAATAGCAATAATAACAATTACAGTAATATCAAACAAAGTTAAAATTACATAGCAAACAATTTCAAACACACACACACACACACACACACACACACACACACACGTACACAAACTGCCTCATATGAAATTACACATGCATATGCACACACACACACACACACACACACACACACACACACACAGACATAGAATATATATGGATACACGCACGCACATATTCAATAATACACACGAGCGCTGCATATGAAGGATAAAAAAAAAAAAAACTAAAACTCACACATGGGGATCAACAATAAAAAAAAAAAAAAGGGAAGAGATTAAACAGCATGAACATGTGGTGAAATATGGCGGGCTGGTACACAATTTTAATACAAACAGTTACAACAACAGACTCGCTACAATGCACGAAATTAATTAAACCATAAAAAAAGGCGCAGATATTAAAAGTGTGTTATTTTTCTAATTGTAAAAATATAGGGACAGCGGGGGGAGGGGAGGAGAGGAATTTCAAAATATATATAACAAGAGTTGAGCAATGGGAGTGTTCCAATACCCGGCCTGCTAAATGCCAAATGAAACCGAGGGGCAGAGAGAGAGAGAGAGAGAGAGAGAGAGAGAGAGAGAGAGAGAGAGAGAGAGAGAGAGAGAGAGAGAGAGAGAGAGAGAGAGAGAGAGATTACTAATGCTAACAATAATAATAATGAACTGATTTCCGCTTACTTTAATTTTTTCTTAGTGTAAAGTAAGAAAACGAGAGAGAGAGAGAGAGAGAGAGAGAGAGAGAGAGAGAGAGAGAGAGAGAGAGAGAGAGAGAGAGAGAGAGAATAACAACAAACTAACAATGATAAATATATGTCTACTTAAAGTACTAATTCTTAATACATCAAAGAACTTTTTTTTCGAATATAAGAGAAGAAAATAAATCATGAAAACATTAGAATATTACAAGAAACAAAAAAAAATAAGTAATGAAATAATTATAATAATGCATTACAAACAACAAGAAAATACAATAATGGCGTTGAGAGAGAGAGAGAGAGAGAGAGAGAGAGAGAGAGAGAGAGAGAGAGAGAGAGAGAGAGAGAGAGAGAGAGAGAGAGAGAGAATGTGTATGTGTGTGTGTCCGGTTTAATATATTTTTTTTTTTGCATGCGTTTTTTATACATTATCAAAAAAGTATTGTGTATTCCTATATATTGATGCAAATTGCTTTTTGTCACGCGCTGTATTTTGGGACGCGCTGCGGGAAATGAAATGAAACAGTAAGTCAGGAGTTGAAGACATACGCACATACACACACACACACACACACACACACACACACACACACACACACGCTGCAATATAGATATCAAAATTATGTGCCATAAATTGGAAAAAAAAAAAAAGGAGAAAAGGACGAGCTGAAGATATGTATATATAAACACACACATGCATATATACATAGATACACATTGCAGTATAGGTATCAAAACTACGAGAGATAAATTAAAGGGAAAAAAAGAAGAAAAGGAGAAAGACTTGAGAAAGGAATATAAGAAATTGATGTAAATGATAAGCAATCGCATTTTATCACACAAGATAATACATATAAAACAAAATACATAAATAAAAGAAATAGAGAAAAAGAAAAAGAAATTAAAAAGAAAATACAGAATAGAACTAAACGTGATTTCTCGCATGATCCCGGAAAGAAATAATATAAATAAAACAACAAATAAAAACAAAACTTGTCAATAAAGATAATCAAAGTAAATAAACAAATAAAGACACAGAAAAGAATTAAGCGTGACTTCTCTCATAGTTTCAGGAAGAGCACTGACCACAAATGTAAATAAACACCAATAAAAATGGCACAGCAATTAACAATAAATTATTCAATCCGCTCCAAACACTCGGTAAATTCTGTCCGATATAAACGAATTTACTGATGACGACTGAGCGAACATTTCAACGTAAACAAGCAAGAGAGAGAGAGAGAGAGAGAGAGAGAGAGAGAGAGAGAGAGAGAGAGAGAGAGAGAGAGAGAGAGAGAGAGAGAGAGAGAGAGAGAGAGAGAGAGAGAGAGAGAGAGAGAGAGAGAGACCCCGAAAAAAAAAAATCGACACAATCACAAAATCGATAAGTACGCAACGAAAACCATAGAGAGAGAGAGAGAGAGAGAGAGAGAGAGAGAGAGAGAGAGAGAGAGAGAGAGAGAGAGAGAGAGAGAGAAAAGAAGACGAACTAAGGATGGAATCTAGACTGAGGCAGCGACAAACAGACAGACAGACAGACAGACAGACAGACAGACAGACAGACAGGCAGGCATTCAGACAGACAGACAAGACAGACAGAACCAACCTAGCTGAGGCAAAGACCGAAACCTTACCAACCAACCAGCGACGTGACTCACTTCCCGCCTAAGTCATCCTGGATTTGGGATAATTCATGGGACCCATTCACGGGCGCTTACCCCCATTCAGGAGTATGCGGGCGCCGAGGGGAGGAATAGAGGGGAGGGCGAGGGCAAGGTAGACGCCGAGGTGAGGGGACAGAGGGTGAGTGAGGGTGAGAGAGAGAGAGAGATGCGGGTGTGGATACCGTGTGTGATGGGGGTGTGGGTAAGGGGGTGGGGAGAGAGAGAGAGAGAGAGAGAGAGAGAGAGAGAGAGAGAGAGAGAGAGAGAGAGAGAGAGAGAGAGAGAGAGAGAGAGAGAGAGAGAGAGAGAGAGAGAGAGAAATTGTATTAAAAACAAAAGAGAAGGACAGGAACAGACACGCAGACACGTAAGTACAAACAGACAGACGAACAAACAGATAAACAGAAAAAAAAAACATACAGAAAGATAAATAGAAAGGATAAAGCGACGGGAAGCAAGTAAGAAAAAAGCAAATTAAGAAGAAAAATGAAGGAAGAAAAGTGAGAGTACTAACATCATACTACTTTTTCTCTTTCTTTCTTTCTCTCTCTCTTTTCTCTCGCTCGGGGAATGATCGAAGTTTCAAAAGCAAATACACATCTAATTAGGACATTACATTTTGTCTGAATATTTTCCCTTTTCTTTAACGAACAGACAAATTTCCAGGCGAGAGAAAGAAAGAAAGAAAGAAAGGAGTAAAAGAAAGAAAGACAGAAAAAAGGTACTTTGATCACCTGTCAGGTTCTCAGACGCTAGAGAGAGAGAGAGAGAGAGAGAGAGAGAGAGAGAGAGAGAGAGAGAGAGAGAGAGAGAGAGAGAGAGAGAGAGAGAGAGAGAGAGAGAGAGAGAGAGAGAGAGAGAGAGAGTTACCATGAAATGCCGTATTTAGCAAAATTTCTTTATCAATCTTTTCATATTCTTCTCTGATGAATGAATAGAACTACAACTACTACTATTACTATTTTTATCACTATTACTATCTCTTGTTTTACTTTTCATGTTACCTTTCCTTTTTCCTTTCACTTTAATAATTCGTACATTTTTTTTTTTAATCTTCCTTATTCCTACACACACACACACACACACACACACACACACACACACACTCATCACCATCATCACAAAATCCAGTGCTTTCCAAAATCAAAACTACTTTCAAAACCTTATTCTCCTTTCCCCATACGGACAAAAGCAATAACTCAAACAGCACCCTATTTTTTTTTTTTCTTATATATATTTCATCTCTTTTCACCGGTACACACAACACGCTTCCTCTGAACCTCGGAAACTTTAAATAACAATAATAAAGAGCTGTGATTTATGACGGGGACTCGATATGGGAAAGCAGGAATCCGTGTATAAAAAAGGGACCGTAGTTTGATCTCACTAATCGATACAACTCTTTTAATTCAGTTAAATAAAATGTAGGCTAACAAAAGAAAACGAAACCGGGATAGGAGGAGGAGGAGGAGGAGGAGGAGAAGTAGCAGTGAGAGAGAGGAGAAAGGAGAAAAGAGGGAGGGATATGAGGTGTGAGGGAAGCTAGTGAGAGGGAAAGAGAGAAAGAGGTAGTGAGGGAAAGGAAGGGAGTTCTTGGGTGAGAGGAATGGTGGTGAGAGGAGAGGGGACGCGGTGAGGTGAAGGAGAGATGAGGTGAGAGGGACGATGAGGAGAGTGGTGGTGGTGGTAGAGGATAGTGGCGTCACGTGTGTGTGTGTGTGTGTGTGTGTGTGTGTGTGTGTGTGTGTGTGTGTTTCACTGTCATTCATTACCCATACAAGTTTTCAAAAAGAACAGAATGACATAAGAGAAGAAGAAGAAGAAGAAGAAGAAGAAGAAGAAGAAGAAGAAGAAGAAGAAGAAGAAGAAGAAGAAGAAGAAGAAGAAGAAGAAGAAGAAGAAGAAGAAGAAGAAGAAGAAGAAGAAGAAGAAGAAGAAGAAGAAGAAGAAGAAGAAGAAGAAGAAGAAGAAGAAGAAGAAGAAGAAGAAGAAGAAGAAGAAGAAGAAGAAGAAGAAGAAGAAGAAGAAGAAGAAGAAGAAGAAGAAGAAGAAGAAGAAGAAGAAGAAGAAGAAAGATAATTCAACCTAGCCAAAACAGCAAAAGACAACTAGCATTCGAATGACAACAAGCATCACCACCACCACCACCACCACCACCACCACCACCACCACCACCACCACTATCATCACAAACAAATATATATAATCCCTTTATATATATAAAAAAAAAAAATGATAATGGACACACGAACACACACACAAACCAAGATACAGAAACAGTAGAAACAGCAGCAGCAGCAGCAGTAGTAGAAGCAGAGCAGCATCACCATCACCATCATCATCATCAGGAGCAGGAGCAGTGTCGGCCAGCTGAGCGGTATTCTCACAACAATAACACAGCCATCTTACCGCTACCCCCTCTACCACACACCCACCGGCCACTTCTCTCTCCCTTTCGTCCGCGGCCCCGAATACATCGCTGAATCTAACACACCCACCGAGCACTTCTCCTCCCGCATCTTTCACCCGTTCCTGCACCTTCATACACCCAAAAGTAGCCTTAGAGGTGAAACTGAAGTGCATTTAAGCTGCGCAGGAGAAGTGCAGCGCGAGAGACGAAGGAAGCAGGGTGAGGGCAAGCGATAAGTAAAGGTAGAAGGTGAGGTGGGCGTGAACGGTGTTTTTCGTACTTGTCAGAAACCCAAGTTGAGAGATCGTTCGTTTTGGGAGTTCAGGTCGCCGCCTCCAATGGTACCTTGTTTAAATCGCTGCCATAATGACGGATGGTATCGATTGGTACCGAAGTGTGCACGGTAGGGGTGGGGAGGGGGAGGAGGAGGAGGAAGAGCAGGAGGAGGGACGGTAAGTGAGGCAGGGAGAGCTAGGGAGGGAAGAGACATAGAGAAAAAGATATGAAGCGAGGGACGGAGGGAGGGAGAGAGGGAAGTACCAGTAAGTAAGGAGAGGAAGAGAGAGTAAGAGATAGATGAAGAAGGGAAAGGAAATAGTTAAGTGAGGGAGAGAAGAGACAGAGAAAAAGAGATGAAACGAGGGACAGAGGAAGGGAGAAAGAAAAGTACGAGTAAGGACGGGAGGAAGAGTAAAATATAGATAAAAGGAGGGATGGGAAAAAGTTTAGTTGATACGGAAAGAAAAAAAAACTGACCGAGACACGAAGGGAGATTAGAAAGCAAGCAAGGAAGGATGGAAGAAAGAAAGGAAGGAGAAAGGGTGCTAGCCAGAACAAGCTTAATACCTGGCAGCTCAGGTAATGTCCCTCGTCATACCTGTGTTGCGGCGAGCCATTGGGGGGAAACAGAAGGTAATATTTGGGTCTTTACTTTTTTATTTCTTTATTTACCTGGTCTTAACTATGCATCGCTAACATCTTATTTCTTATTTTCCTATTTTCTTTTCTTCTTTGTTTCCTTGCTTTTTTTTATTTTATTTTTTATTTTTTGTATTTCGTACACACACACAAACACATTGATCATTAAACAACGCATTCATATTTGCATCTTCCTTCTCCACCTCCTCCACCCCCTCCTCCACTACCTATCCACTATCTTTCATCATCTCCCTTCCATTTCCTTCAGCCCTCCATTATTCTCCTCCATTTACACGACTTTCCTCCACTTTCAAAACTTTCCTCGGCTTCTCCTTCCACTTTTCCCTCCACCTTCTTCTCTTCCACTCTCCAAGACACTCTTTAGTTTGTTTGTTTCCCTCTTTCTCTCTCTTTCACCTCCACCTTCTCTTAAATCACCTTCATCGTCCACCGCAGCCCTCCACCATCTTCTCCACACCTCCTCCACTAGTCTCCTCCTCTTCTCCTCCTCCTCCTCACTAATGGGTGTCCGGAGATCTTCACTTGGA
>NC_087180.1:15514114-15519114 GCF_035594125.1 Scylla paramamosain | reverse complement strand
AGTCAGGTAAGAATCGTACCTTTTATAACTCTCTCTCTCTCTCTCTCTCTCTCTCTCTCTCTCTCTCTCTCTCTCTCTCTCTCTCTCTCTCTCTCTCTCTAATACCACTGTAAACTCCATCTTTCCTTCATCTTTGTTTCATAAACGTTACTTTTCACTCCCTTTCCTCCTTCTATAACCTTCAAAACAAGCCCCCTCCCCCCCCTCTCTCTCTCTCTCTCTCTCTCTCTCTCTCTCTCTCTCTCTCTCTCTCTCTCTCTCTCTCTCTCCTTACCCTCTGCTTTGACGTCTTAACTAAGGAACACTACTACTGCTTTCAAACTGGAGGTAAAAGGATGTGCTTGTAGGGGACGGAAGGGCATAAGGAGGGACACAGAGGGAGAGAGAGAGAGAGGGACGGAGGGAGGCAGCTTGTATAATGGTGAAGGATGGTAGGACGGGAGGAGGAGGAGGAGGAGGAGGAAAGCAGGGAGGGAGGAAGGGAAGAATGGTGAGGGTGTTTTAATGGTTCAAAAGTGTAGGAAAGTGAACTGAGAGGTTGATGGAGGAGGAATAATAAGGATATTGATGGAGAGAGAGAGAGAGAGAGAGAGAGAGAGAGAGAGAGAGAGAGAGAGAGAGAGAGAGAGAGAGAGAGAGAGAGAGAGAGAGAGAGAGAGAGATGTTAAGTGAAGACAGAATGAAAGAAAAGGAAAATTAATCAGAGAGAAGTTGGAAAGATGAAATTGAGAGAGAGAGAGAGAGAGAGAGAGAGAGAGAGAGAGAGAGAGAGAGAGAGAGAGAGAGAGAGAGAGAGAGAGAGAGAGAGAGAGAGAGAGACTAAGAGGTTTGGGTGGGGGGAGGGTGTTAGATGCAGGAGGGAGTAAAGGGAAGGAGAAAGAGAGGCAGGGAAGGGAAGGGCAGGAAGGGGAGGGGAGGGGAGGGGAGGGGCCTTTGCAACTAGGGACTGACCAGCAGCCCACCTTTCTGGACACCTCAATGCAGTGGTGGCCAAAATATATAGGTTCATTATCACCTGAATTCAATTACTTACACGGTACTGGGGTAAGAGGAGGAGGAGGAGGAGCAGAAGGTGGTGGTGGTGGTGGTGGTGGTGGTGGTGGTGGTGGTGGTAGGGAGGAAAGAAGGTAGGAGTGAAAGACAGTTTAAAAGGTGTGAGGGAAGAAGAGTATGGAGAGGAGGAAGAGGAGGAAGGAAATTCATCAACTCCAGTGAAAGGGAGGAGGAGGAAGAGGTAAAGGAAGGGAAGGAGGAAGTAGTGAGAGTGCATGAGACACGAAAAAAAGGGAGGAAAGGATAAGAGGGGAAGGAGAAGAAAGAGGAGGAGGAAGAGGACTAGGAGAAGGAGGAAGAGGAGGAGGAGGAGGAAAGAAGAGGGATAAAGAAGGGTGGTAAGTAGATGGATAAGGAGGAGGATGGGAGGGAAGAGCATGGGGTGCATCAAAGGACAGGCAGGGGGGAGGTGGAGAGGAGGTGAAAAGGGGGAGGGAAAAGAGGTAAGGGGGAGAGAAAGGGGAGTTAGGGGGCGGAGGTGTCACCGGTCCCCCATTTGATGAATTGTACATTACTGTGTTATTTTTTGCAAGTATAACGGAGGCTCAGCGGCTAGCCAATCCAACACACCACGCCCCGACCCGCCAACCCGCCCGCATTCCTCACCCGCTTCAACGTTGCTGCTTCTGACGATTCCCTAAGCCAAGACGAGCCACAGCATCCCTTACCTCCGCGCCCAGTCTAGATAAACCACAGTATTCTTTATTTTCGTGCACACTCCAGACAACAGCACCCCGCAGCATCCTTCATCTCCATGTCCAGCTTAAATAGAGGAGCCACACAGCATTTCAGCATCCTTCTTCCTAAGCCACACGCCATCCAACAATACCCATCTCCGTGCTTGGACAAACTACATACCACTCCTGCATGCCTCTTCTTAAGCCACATCATTTCAGTATTCTATTTCCTAAGCCACATCTCCAAACATCCCTCTTCCAACACACACGCCATCCAATATCTCTTTTCCTAACCTACAAGACATTCCAGGATTTTTCTTTCTAAGCCACACACTATTTCCATATCTCTTTGCAAGCTTAGCCCGGAAAAGCCACTTATCGTCTCAGCATCTCTCTTTCCTAATCCCAGTACAGGCATAAGCCACACAGCCACAATAGTCTTCCCTACGCCGCCACACGTCACAGAATTACCCGCTTAAACCCTAACCAAGACAAGCCACTGAAGCCCCACACTTCCCAGCATTTCCTTCCCTTACAACCAGATAAGCCAGGCATCTCACAGCATTACTCATTCCAAGCCCCACCCATCACATCTTTCCTAGCGTCCTTTAAGTCGTTGCAGGATAAACCACATACCTCCTAGCATTCTTCTTCCCCCAACCCCGTCAACTGTGACTTCCCAACTTCTTTCTGGCTCACTAATACTAAATCAGTCTCAAGTTTCATCCCACATACTCTATATTCTCAAAGTCTTCCCTATTCCGCTTAATCTATTCCACCAAGCAATGATCTTCCCAAAAATGTCGGTTTCTACGCAATCTGGCCTTACTGAACTCAGAAATGCTTCACTTAAGTTACTTTAAAGTTATGGCAAGTTAGGTGCGTTATGTTTGATTAGGTTGGCTACGTTTTGTCTAGTCCCACTAAGTTTAGAAGTGTTTTATTCAAGCTACGTTAAGTTCGGTAACGTTGGATTAGTTAGGTTAGGTTAAGCTACTTCTACCGCTACACAAAACCAGTGCAATCATTAAAGCCGGTACGAATGAGGGTCTCGGTCTCTCTCTCTCTCTCTCTCTCTCTCTCTCTCTCTCTCTCTCTCTCTCTCTCTCTCTCTCTCTCTCTCTCTCATACACAAAACCGTGATGGACAATACTTGACGACTCAACAAAACATGTCTCCCAACAACACAATGAGTAATTATGAAGTCACGCCCAGAAAATAATGAGGAATTTTAATAACGATGAAAATAATGGTGGTGGTGGTGGTGGTGGTGGTGGTGGTGGTGGTGGTAACAGCTATAAAGAAAACACTAATGGAAAACGCAAAAGCATGAAAGGCCTTAATAATAATAATAATAATAATAATAATAATAATAATAATAATAATAATAATGGACCACAGGTAGGCCAGGTGGCGGCAGGTCAGAGGAGGAGGAGGAGGAGGAGGAGGAGGAGGAGGAGGAGGAGGAGGCGGGGGTCGTAGCCTCATACAAAAGACATTATGGCGGTCACATCTGCGGCTTCGTTCCCTCCCTTTCCCCTCCCTTTCCTCCCTGATTTTCTCTCCTTTCCCTCCCTCTCACTCCTTCAATTTTTATCCCTCCTTTCCTATTTCCCTATTTCATTTCTGACCTCATTTTCAATAATCCACACAAAAAGCTTCAATTTTACTTCCCACTTCTTCTCTTTATTCTCCTCCCTTGTTTATTTTCTCTATTCCAGCATCCCTTTGCCATTATCCCATTCTCCTTTCACCCACTTTCATAATTATCCTTCTGTTCTTTATTCGTGTTCAGTATCTTGTTAATTCTACTGCTAGTTTGTCTATAAATCATATTTTTTTTACTTTTTAATATTTTTATCGTAACAAACTAAGTAAAAGTAGAAAAACAAAATACGAAAAACAGCTGAGAAGGAGAGAGAGAGAGAGAGAGAGAGAGAGAGAGAGAGAGAGAGAGAGAGAGAGAGAGAGAGAGAGAGAGAGAGAGATCCGGACCCTACCTAACCCAAATACCCAGACAGCTGTTAGAGGAAAACGTGACAATACCCAGGTAAGGAAGTCTCACCTGTCTGCCTCTTAACAATATGTAGCGCACTGTATATTAACATCAACCCTCGCCTTCTGTTTGTACACCATCCCTGTTGTAGACTTACCACGCCTTGTACTTACCACGAGACTTACCTTTCTCCCAGTCCCCCACAGTCTCCCTTTCCTTTCTTCCTCCCTCCGTCTCTCCCTCCCGCTCAAGCCACAAAGGTCAAAGTTTACCTGCTTTTCTAGATGTGGGTTTTGTGTTGGTGTTTCAATGGGTACTTTTGTGTGGCTTTGTGTTCTTAAATGGTGATGAGGTTAAGTGTGTTACGTGTTGTGGGTAATGGTGTTTTTGGTGTGTGTGTGTGTGTGTGTGTGTGTGTGTGTGTGTGTGTGTGTGTGTGTGTGTGTGTGTGTGTGTGTGTGTGTGTGTGTGTGTGAGGGTGATTTTTGATGTTGCTGTTGCTGTTACCATTATTATTATTCATCTTTTTCACTCTTCTTCATTTTTCATTCTTCACTGCCCTTTTGAATGTTCCGTAATGTATTTTTTTCCATAGAGCGGACACACACACACACACACACACACACACACACACACACACACACACACACACACACACACACACACACAAAGTTGAAAATATACAATAAAAACATGAAAATTCACCATATCAAATACACCCCCCCCTCATCCCCCAATTCCCCCCCTCACGCACACACAAACACGCACTGAAACGTTTCAAAGCACTCACCTCACATCCGCTCTCGCCTCACCTTTCCTACGATGTCGCAATGTAGATCTCTCCGACTACCTGACGAAGGGATTACCCATCTGCCTGCCTCTCCTTACCAGCATCACGTAACACACGACTTTTACTGTTGACCTTTGCTAGTGGTGGTGGTGGTGGTGGTGGTGGTGGTGGTGGTGGTGGTATTACTGTCATATTTCTTGTTCGAATGATTCCACCTTGTGACAAGTTAATGTTATGTGATGTGAATGCAAGTTCTTTTTATTACTTCTTTTTTTGTCTTCTTTTGTTTTGCTTTATCTTGTTCTTGATCTTGTTTCACTTGTTCTTGTTCTTGGTATTGTTATCATTGCTACTTCTACTCCTAACATTACAAGAGTAACAACGGCAACAACAACTACTACTACTATTACTGCTACTACAACCACCGCTACTGTTGCTGTAGCTGCAGTAGTAGTAGTAGTAGTAGTAGTAGTAGTAGTAGTAG
>NC_087180.1:15499114-15506614 GCF_035594125.1 Scylla paramamosain | reverse complement strand
CAAACAAAATAAGAATAAAAAAAGAGGAAATAAAAATAAAAGAAAAGAAATATCACTGTGAGTAAAGATGTCTGTCTGTCCGTCTGTCTGTCTAGTCCATTAATTACTTCTACCTGTTACCTCTTATTAAGTGGCCAGGTGTGTGTGTTCTGGTGTGGGAAAGGTGAACAGGTGCGTGGAGAGCGTGTACTGAGGTAACCAAGTGCAATAAAAGTGGATTAGGTGTTGGTGCTGGTGCTGCTGCTGCTACTACTACTACTACTACTACTATTTCTACTACTACTACTACTATCAAAACCAGACACAGTACTAAAGAATCTGAAACTAAGAGTAAAAGAAATGTGCTAATTACTACTACTACTACTACTACTACTACTACTACTACTACTACCATCACCAATCCCACTAACCCCACACCACCTCCAGTACTAAAACCGTGACCTTTAAACCCTGAAACCTTAAAAAATGATAAGCAGACGTGATTTGATTCAGAGTCCAAGGGAATGTTAACAGACACCTGCCCGCCCACACCTTCTCTCCCCTTGCCAACCTGCCTTGTTCCCGTGGCGCTGACCGAGATGTGTGGGGGGTATGGGAGAGAATAGTAGTAGGAGGGAAGGAAGCAGGAAGGACACAGGAGGTTAGGTCCCACGATGACTAGATTTATGAGGTCAAATGTGCTTAGTGTCAGTTTGCCACCCACACACCTGAGTGGCCAAAGGCGGGACACATGCTCGGCCCACACACCTATATGTTACACGTGATCTTTAGGTGTGTGTGTGTGTGTGTGTGTGTGTGTGTGATGAACAGGGAGGATTACAATGCAAGAGAGACGAGAGACGAGAGAGAGAGACGAGAGACGAGAGAGAGAGAGAGAGAGAGAGAGAGAGAGAGAGAGAGAGAGAGAGAGAGAGAGAGAGAGAGTTTATATCAAAGCTGCTGACATCTATATCAATGAAAACAAAAACAAAAATAAGAAAATAAATGATAAAAATAAGTCAGGAATAAATAGAATGAGACAAAGGAGAGAGAGAGAGAGAGAGAGAGAGAGAGAGAGAGAGAGAGAGAGAGAGAGAGAGAGAGAGAGAGAGAGAGAGAGAGAGAGAGAGAGAGAGATTTACTATACATTTCAAGAGACAAAAACCACCACCACCACCACCACCACCACCATCACGACTATCACCACCACTACCACGTCATCACCAGCTCATCACCACTATCCCATAACACCATCCCACCGCTCTCACCAGTCACCTTTCACCACAGCGGTACAAGGTGTATGAATAAGCACTTCTTCCATCTCTCTCTCTCTCTCTCTCTCTCTCTCTCTCTCTCTCTCTCTCTCTCTCTCTCTCTCTTGTCTGATTCAGTTTTCTTCGCCTTCTTCTACTACTACTACTACTACTACTACTACTACTACTACTACTACTACTACTACTGTCATTATTGTTATTATTACCGGTTTATGCTGGAAGGCAGTTGGGTGAAAATTACTTTCTTTTTTTCTTTATTTTTTTTTATGGGAAAGGAAGCCAGTCGTTAAAGATAGCGTTTCACTGCTCCCCTCTTTCTACCTTCTCTCTTTTTTTTTTTTCCCTGCTCCTCCTCCTCCTCCTCCTCCACCTCCTCCTCTTCATCCCACACAAACTTGTCCTCTCCCACTCGTGTGCTCATAAAATGTGTCCTCAAACAACATAAACACTCCCTGCCCGACACACACACACACACACACACACACACACACACACATACACACACACCATCACCACCACCATCACCATCTTCCCAACCCTTTCATTTCCCATTTCCTGGTCTTCCTTCTGTCTCTCCATTATCTTTTAATCTCTCCATCTCTCTCTATTCGTCTTTTGTTAATAAGGGACGGACGTGAGATGACCTAGCTAGCATTATCACCACTAGCATCACCATCATTACCTTCACTATCATCACCATCAATATCAATAGCATTAATCACTACCAGTAGCATCATCACTATCAACACCTTATCGACACCATCAGTCTCAGGAACACCATCATTATCATTACCAGCATCATTAGTATCACCATCACTATTATCATCACCATCATCACCACCATCACCATCACTATCACCACCACCATCACCATCTTCTTTCGTGCCAGATACGAGGTGCCGTTAGTTCCTTTGTGGTGAAGAGGGGAGCAGCAAACCCCCCTTCCTCCTCCTCCTCCTCCTCCTCCTCCTCCTCCTCCTCCTCCTCCTCCTCCTCTTCCTCCTCCTCCTCCTCCTCCTCCTCCTGCTGCTTTCTTCACCTCTGAACACCTCTCCAGATGGTCCCATTCCACTCCTGCTCTCCCTCCCTCTCCCTCTCCTCCTCTCCCTCTAATGCTGACGCTGGCTAAAGCTGGTTCAAGTATCTCTCTCTCTCTCTCTCTCTCTCTCTCTCTCTCTCTCTCTCTCTCTCTCTCTCTCTCTCTCTCTCTACCACCACCACCACCACAACAACGATTTAACAAACATCTGCTGCGTTTTCACCTCCGCAACGCACCAAGTGAGAGGGGAGAGATAGTGAGAGGGGGTGAGAGGGTAGAGGGGGTGGTATGGTTTCTCCCCTCTACTTGGCTCACTCTGCCCCTCTCTCACCTGGATGCTCTGGCTCATTATCGCTGCGTCAGGTGAGTCTGGGTGCAGGTGAGAGGAGAGAGGAGTCAGTGGAATAAAGATCTGAATGTCTTCGCCTCTGGAACACGAAGGAACACAAAGGAAGAACGAGTGACAGCCGATATGTTCGTTTAGCGTTTGGTGCTACTGTGCTGTCTAACCTGATGTAAAGGAAGAAGGATAGTAAATAAAATGAGGTATGGATGTATGAATAGAAAGGGAGAAAAAAAAGACGAAAAAGAAAGATGAAGAAATGGTAGATATTTAAAGACTAGAATATATGATGAAAAGAAGAGACTGACGCCATGAGAGTAAAGAGGAAGAGAGAAAAGAAAGGAGAATAAGAACGATGGAAGGGGATAGGGAAAGAGACGAGACACAGAGAAAAAGTAAAAAAAATGGAGAAGGATGAAAAGAAGAGGAAATAAATGAAAAGAAGAGATGATGAGATGGAAAGGAGAAAAAAGGAGAGGAAAACTGAGAGAAAAAAAGGTGAATTGAGAAAAAGAGGAAGAGAGGAGAAAAACAGGAGGATATTTCAGAGAGAGAGAGAGAGAGAGAGAGAGAGAGAGAGAGAGAGAGAGAGAGAGAGAGAGAGAGAGAGAGAGAGAGAGAGAGAGAGAGTACAGGTAGTGAGAATCATGACTGGGGAGACAAGAGGAAGATAAGAGGTGCAAACTCATTAACATAAGACTTACCTGACGCAAGAAAGTATATTGAAAATGCCTTAATTAATTGTGTCTTCATTAAACAGTTTTCAGCAAAGCAATTAAATGTTTTCTTTATACCAAGTTGTGAGAGGATGCTTGGATGTGTGATTGCGTGTGTGCGTGTGATTATGAGTGCATGTGGTTGTCACAGATTCTCTCTCTCTCTCTCTCTCTCTCTCTCTCTCTCTCTCTCTCTCTCTCTCTCTCTCACGCATCTCATCACAACTTTGTTCGCATAAACGAGGAACAAATTGAATGAATCTCTCAACCTGACTCACCTTAGCAACCACTTGATGATGTCTTCCCTTCCATCCTCCTCCTCCTCCATATTTTCCTTGATTATTCCACTTCTCCCCTCTGTTTTTCATCGCTGCTTCCTCCTCCTACGTATTTTCTCTCTTCGTTCTTATTCTTCTTCCTTCAAGTTTTCTCCTCCCTCTATTTCATTTTCTTTCCTCATTTTATTTCTTTCTGTTTTCCATTCTCTTCTCCTTCTATCTCTCTCTCTCTCTCTCTCCCAGTGTTCAATCTTCTCTCCTTCTCCTCCTCCTCCTCCTCCTCTTCTTTTTCCTTCAGTCCTCGAAGTTCCCTCATCCTACGTTTTCTTCCCCCATTTTCTACTTCTGTTAGTCCTCCATTCCTTCCTCCTCCTCTTCCTCCTCCTTCTCCTACTCTTTCTCCTTCTCTCCATTCGTTTATTTTTTCTCCCTACTGTCGCTGAAGGAGAGAGAAAAGAGAGAGAGAAAAAAAAAAAAACAAGAAAATAAAAACAGTAGTCTACTTAAGCAGGTAACCTCATTATGAGTCAATAGGCTTTCTGTTACGTCATTTTTTGTGTCTATATTACTCTTCCTCCTCTTCCTCTTCCTTCTCCTCCTCCTCCTCCTCTTTTTTTCTGTTCGTCTGCTTCTCTGTACTCTAAAACTCTTACTACTACTACTACTATTACTACTACCACTACTACTATTACTACTACTACTACTACATTCTTTACAGTCTCATCTACCATCCTCTATCTCCTTTTCTCTCTTTCTCCACCTCCACCTACATTCCTCCACTAATCTCTTACCTCCATGTGTCTTCTTCCTTCTCCACCTGGCTACCTTCCTAACTCTCTCTCTCTCTCTCTCTCTCTCTCTCTCTCTCTCTCTCTCTCTCTCTCTCTCTCTCACCCTTCTACTATTCTTCACCCTGCACATGCCTGCTTTCCTAACCTAACCTCTCTTCTTCCCTCCCTCTTTTCCACCCTTTGCTTTACTCCTCTCTCTTCTCTCCTCTTTCCGCTCCTTTCCTACCACTCTTCCACTCTTCCACTCTCCACTCTCCTACCTGCGTGCCTTCCTAACCTAACCTTCCTCCTCCCTAACCAGCAGTGGGTATCGAGATTCAAATACGAACTTTCATTATCTTTTATGATCCATAAAAGCCAAAATGGGCCTTTTTTATACGTCCATTAGAGGCGGGTATCAAAAGCATCTGGGAATTTTGAACTAGGCTGTGTGTGTGTGTGTGTGTGTGTGTGTGTGTGTGTGTGTGTGTGTGTGTGTGTGTGTGTGTGTGTGTGTGTGTGTGTGTGTGTGTGTTGTACTGTAGTGCGTAGTAGTGGTAGTATTGCGGTGTGAGAGCGAGAGAGAGAGAGAGAGAGAGAGAGAGAGAGAGAGAGAGAGAGAGAGAGAGAGAGAGAGAGAGAGAGAGAGAGAGAGAGAGAGAGAGAGAGGTGGTGGAGTTATACATTCAAATGGTGTTACTGTATTGTGGTGACGATAGTGACGACAGTAAAAATGGTGAATGGTAGTGATGATATTAGTAACTGTTAGTGGTGATGAGTGGCAGTGTACAGTGGTGATGGCTGCCGAGTAGTGGTGATTGTGGTGAATAGTGATGAGCGACGGTGGTGAAAAAAATAGCCTCGTTAGGACGCAATATTAGGGCGTAGTGGTGCATGTGATTGTGGTGGTGATGGTGGTGGTGATGGTGGTGGGGAAGAGCCGCGTTGTGGTGATGTAGTGGCTTCCATTCTCATAACATTAGCAATATTGTGGCTGGGAGTATGTGTGGTGGCGGTGGTGGTGGTGGAGATGGTGGTGGTGGCAGTGGTGGTGATGGTGGTGAGAGTCTCTTGACAGGGAAGAGCTGTCACCCCCACCTGAGGATGATGGCTTCTCACTCCTCCTCCTCCTCCTCCTCCTCCTCCTCCTCCTCCTCCTCTTCCTGCCATCCCGCCATCATTGCCACCGTCTCCTTCGCTACAAGTAAGTTTTGTATATTATATAAAAAAGTAAATATTGCCTTTATGTATAAATATTCTCTCTCTCTCTCTCTCTCTCTCTCTCTCTCTCTCTCTCTCTCTCTCTCTCTCTCTCTCTCTCCCTCAATGTTAAGCAAGGTGTGATAAGATAGATTTAAGTTATAGAAGACAAGAAGAAGAAGAAGAATGACAGCAACAACAGCAACAACAACAACAACAACAAAAACAACAACAACAACAACAACAACAACAACACAAATAAATAAACACCATCGTCTCTCTCTCTCTCTCTCTCTCTCTCTCTCTCTCTCTCTCTCTCTCTCTCTCTCTCTCTCTCTCTCTCTCTCTCTCTCACACACACACACACACACACACACACACACACACACACACACACGAGCCAGAAAGTTTTCAAACTCGCGAAAAATCAATTTCCTTTTGCCCTTTTTCCTCTTAGATATCGCCCCTTCTTCTCCTCCTCCTCCTCCTCCTCCTCCTCCTCCTCCTCCTCCTCCTCCTCCTCCATGATACCTGGACTTCATTGATTGTTGGTCATTTTGTTGTGGCTGAGAGAGAGGGAGAGGGGAGAGAGTGAGAGGAGGGAGGGAGGAAAGAAGGGAAGGAGATATGGAGTGAGAGGAGTGGGAGAAGAGATGGAGGGTGCCAGAGAGAGAGAGAGAGAGAGAGAGAGAGAGAGAGAGAGAGAGAGAGAGAGAGAGAGAGAGAGAGAGAGAGAGACAGAGAGAAATATGAGAATGGAATGACGGATGGATGGAAGAGGATTAAATATATGAATCCAATGAGAGAGAGAGAGAGAGAGAGAGAGAGAGAGAGAGAGAGAGAGAGAGAGAGAGAGAGAGAGAGAGAGAGAGAGAGACAAGGACACATGTTGACCACTGATAAAACTCCCCTGGGTCGGTCCCTCTCTCTCTCTCTCTCTCTCTCTCTCTCTCTCTCTCTCTCTCTCTCTCTCTCTCAGTGAACACTTTTCTTTCATCTATATCTTTCATTTCGCTTCCCTCTTTTTCACTAGTCTCTCTCTCTCTCTCTCTCTCTCTCTCTCTCTCTCTCTCTCTCTCTCTCTCTCTCTCTCTCTCTCTCTCTCCCTCTCTTTTGTCAAACGCTTTTCCCCTCTTTCTTCGTCCGACCCTCCCTTCCTTTCTTTCCTCTCTTCGTCTCTCCTTCCCTCCCTCTGCCTCTCCGCTCTCCCTCCCTCTCCCTCTCTCCTTGACAATACCTGGAGGCTATCGATTGGTCACTTACTAACCTCTCCCTGGACAGTAAAGTGAGGGGATGCCAGTGGACTCTCTCTCTCTCTCTCTCTCTCTCTCTCTCTCTCTCTCTCTCTCTCTCTCTCTCTCTCTCTCTCTCTCTCTCTCTTGTTTAATTAGATTTTTCTCTTTTTATTGTAAGATATGAAGTGAGTGAGATATGTATATTCTCTCTCTCTCTCTCTCTCTCTCTCTCTCTCTCTCTCTCTCTCTCTCTCTCTCTCTCTCTCTTGGCTATACTTTGTAATACAGACTAGCTGATAAACGAGAGAGAGAGAGAGAGAGAGAGAGAGAGAGAGAGAGAGAGAGAGAGAGAGAGAGAGAGAGAGAGACACACACACACACACACACACACACACACACACACACACACACACACAGGCACAGAAACAGCAGAGAAAACAGAAACAGGGGCTGCAGACAAGACACCGCTAATTCACTCCTGCTGTTTCGAGGCGTGTGAATAAATCCCGGAGTAAGGCGTTCGAGACAGGCTTGGAAACGGCGCCGGAGCAGATGTATAGATCAAACTGATTTGTAAGGCGCATACAGGCAGCAATTAAATCTAATGGATGCCCGGATAACTCAAGATAATACATCCAATGGGTGATAGCGGGCTGAATGCATTAG
>NC_087180.1:15479114-15489114 GCF_035594125.1 Scylla paramamosain | reverse complement strand
TTTGTCTCATTTCTTTTACCTCTTCTTTTCCTTCTGTCTGTCTCTGTCTGTCTGTCTGTCTGTGTGTATGTATGTATGTATGTATGTATGTATGTATGTATGTATGTATGTATGTATGTATGTATGCCTGTCTGTTTCTGTGTGTGTGTCTGCCTGTCTTTCTATGCGTCTGCCATTCTCTCTCTCTCTTTACTTGCCTGTCTAAGTGTCTGTTCTCTCTCTCTCTCTCTCTCTCTCTCTCTCTCTCTCTCTCTCTCTCTCTCTCTCTCTCTCTCCTCAACACCTGCATATCGCAACCTCCCGACACTCGAGCCGCCACGCCTCCCCCACCTCCTCCCCGGCTGGCTCAGGTGACCCCACGCCCACCTGGCACCTGCCCCCATCCTCACCTGGCCGGCTAGGTGGCGCCCGGAGTGAGGGGAAGATGAGGGGAGGGGAGGGGAGGGGAAAGGTGAATGTGTGGAATGTCGTTCTGTGTATTGGTATGGTTGGGTTTGAGCATGTGGTGGTGGTGGTGGTGGTGGTGGTGGTGGTGGCGGTGGTGGTGGCGGTGGTGGTGGTAGTAGTAGCCATTGTTGTTGTTATTAGTAGTGGTGCTAATAGTGCGCGATGCCTCTCTCTCTCTCTCTCTCTCTCTCTCTCTCTCTCTCTCTCTCTCTCTCTCTCTCTCTCTCTCTCTCTCTCTCTCTCACATGATTCCTGCCATCACCACCATCCACCACCCTCCCACTCCACTTCATCCCCTTCTCTTACCCCCCTCTCTCTCTTCCTCCCTCCACCTCCCCCCAGACACCTGACCCGCCGCCAACAGGTGACGAGAACCATACTGTCGCCCGTTTAGTGTGACCTTGTTAGCGGGAGGAGGCGAGGTCACTGGAGGAGGAGGAGGAGGAGGAGGAGGAGGAGGAGGAGGAGATAGAGAGGGATTCAGATGAGAAGGGAAAGTGTGACTATTATCTGTACAAATCTCTCTCTCTCTCTCTCTCTCTCTCTCTCTCTCTCTCTCTCTCTCTCTCTCTCTCTCAGGTCGAACGGGGTCACCTTACAGAAACACAAGAGTTGAGTTTCGTGAGCCAGACAGATAAACAAACACCTGGAGGAGGAGGAGGAGGAGGAGGAGGAGGAGGAGGAGGAGGAGGAGGAGGAGGAGGAGGAGGAGGAGGAGGAGGAGGAGGAGATGTAAATATGGTGGTCTTAGAATTGCTCCATAACTAAAGAAGGTTTAAATCTCTCTCTCTCTCTCTCTCTCTCTCTCTCTCTCTCTCTCTCTCTCTCTCTCTCTCTCTCTCTCTAATCATTTCCTGTTTCTTACTTCCGACTGTTAGTGCCATAATCCCTCTCCCTCCCTCCCTCCCTTATTCCCTCCATTCCTCCCTCCCTCCCTCCTTTGACCGTCTCTTCTCAGTTCACACCTCACCTTCCCTCCCTCTCTCCCACTCTCCCTCAATTACTCCTCCTTCTCCTCTTCCAAATTCTATTCATTTCTTCACTTTTCTTCCTTTTGTGCTCTTACGACTACCACCACCACCACCACCACCACCACCACCACCACCATCACCGCCATCACCACCACCACAATACATAAAATAAACAAACTCTAGCAAAATTTAAATAAAACAATAAAGATAATCAAATAAACACCATAAAATACATATCATTAATTATCGTCTGACCTCTTGACCTCTGTACTTTCAGCCTACCTGTGGCTTGACCAGGTCACGTGGTGGGGGGGAAGTGAGGGGGAGTGGTTAAACCAGCCGGAAGTGGCGGTCAGGGAAAGTTGGGGGGAGGGGAAAAGAGGCGAAATTTCAGTGCGAGGGGAGAGAGAGAGGGGAGGGTCAGTGGAGATAAGAGGGAACGGAGGGAACGGTCATTTTATGGGGGAGGGAGAGGAGGGAAGGGAGGGGAAAGGAGGGGAGGGGATGATGAGGGGACTGGAAGAATGGGAGGAAGTGAAGATTTACCGCTGAGAGAGAGAGAGAGAGAGAGAGAGAGAGAGAGAGAGAGAGAGAGAGAGAGAGAGAGAGAGAGAGAGTGCTCTTTCCCTCTATCTTGGCATTCTTGTACTAAATGATGGAATAAAGAAGAGGAGGAATAATAAGAGGAATAATAACAATGGTGATAGAAAGAAGGAAAAGGAGGAGGAGGAAAACATAGGATAAAAATAAAAAGGAAAAAGTGAAAGGAGACAGAATTAGGAGTAGCAGAACAAGGAGGAGGAGGAGGAGGAGGAGGATAGGAGGAGGAGGAGGAGAGGCCACAAGTTCGTCTAACAAGCAACCACAATGAGCAAGTTTAAGAGGAACTAGTGAGGACTTTCTTTTCCTTGTGAGGGAGGAGGAGGAGGAGGAGGAGGAGGAGGAGGAGGAGGAGGAGGAGGAGGAGGAGGAGGAGGAGGAGGAGGAGGAGGAGGAGGAGGAGGAGGAAGAAATAAAAGTTGAGGTGAAACAAGAAGGAAATAATTAGTCTAAACACAATTATTTTATTTTTCTGATGTATAATTATGATATCAACAAAGGAACACACACACGCTCTCTCTCTCTCTCTCTCTCTCTCTCTCTCTCTCTCTCTCTCTCTCTCTCTCTCTCTCTCTCTCTCTCTGACCCGACCTGATACCACTCGCCCCGCGGCTCATTATAGGTCAGGGGTCAAGGGTCAGGTGTCAACATGTGACCCAAGATGACACTGAAAAATATGATCCCTGTGTTTTTTTCCCAACCAATTAATTTGCTTTCACACTCTACAGGAACAATTACTGTCAGTTTTCTTCGTTGTAATTTCTATCCACGATGACTGTTCCATAAAATCCTTCCGAGATCTCAGCTAACCTAACCTAACCTAACCTAACCTAATCTAATCTAATATATAATGTATACTAAAGGAACCTAACCAAATAAAAAAGAGATCTAACCTAACCTAACCTAACCTAACCTAACCTAATCTAATCTAATATATAATGTATACTAAAGGAACCTAACCAAATAAAAAAAAAACTATCTTAATCTAACTTATGCTAACAAAAACTAACCTAATTTAAACCTAACCTAACTTAACCTAACAAAAACTAACCTAACCTGATTTAAACCTAACTTAACCTAACCTAACCTAACTTAAACCTAACCTAACCTGATTTAAACCTAACTTAACAAAAACTAACCTAACTTAAACCTAACCTAACCTGATTTAAACCTAACAAAAACTAACCTAACTTAAACCTAACCTAATCTAACCTAACCTAACTTAACCTAATTTATCACTGAGGCAATAAAAAAAAAAAACTACAAGGAATATATCAGAAGGAAAACTTAAGCTACATACCATTTTCTTTCATTATTTCTGTATTTACTCTTACTTTGTACTCTTACTCTTTAGCAGGCGGGTCACTACTCCCCCTCCCCCTTCGCCGGGTCAGGCCAGGTCAGGCGTGGAGTCGGTGTCCGGAGCTGCAAAATATCTACACGGAAAGACTGACTGGCGATATTTGCATTGCGCGTCTGGTGAACACTGAGGCGAGGAGACTGTTGGAAATATATTCTGTCTTTCTGTCTCTCTGTTTTGCCTGTCTCGGTTCGTCTGTCTGCTTCCTTTCCCACATATGTTACTGTATTTCTCTCTGTCTGTCTGTCTGTCTGTCTGTTCCTTATTTTTTTCTCTTAATTTCCTGTTTGAAATGTTCTCTGTCTGTGTCTCTGTCCGTTTTCTTTCTCATTTTTTTGTTAGTTTTCGTGTCTGTTCGTGTGTTTGCCTGTCTATTTATTAATTCTATCTAACTTGTTCCTCTTCTTTCCTTTTTGTTTTCCTGTTAGTTCCTTTTTGTCTGGTTTCTTCCTCATTTCTGGTTCTTTCTTGGTGTTTATCTGTTTGTTTGTCAGTTCTTTTCTTCATTTTTCCACCCATTCATTCCTTCGTTTGTTTATCCTCCTGTATCTATCTGTCTGTCTGTCTGTGTGTCTGTCTCCCTGCCCCCCACCCCTCTCTCTCATTGATTTGCGTCCAGATCGCCGCTTCACAAACTGGATTTATTATCATATTTTCGAGGCAGGTAGAGGAAGCGATAGAGGAGGAGGAGGAGGAGGAGGAGGAGGAGGAGGAGGAGGGAGTACGTTAATTGAGTCGAAAAGTAAACAAGAATTTCCTAAACTGTCAACCTTATGTGCTGACGACCAAATATGCAAATAACAAAATAAAAAATAACAGAAGGAGAGGAGAAAGAGGAAGAGGAGGTGAGGGAAGAGAGGGAGAGGAGTGAGGATACATGTGGTTCCTATTCCCTCTCTTCCCTTCCATTACCTTACCCCTCATCTTCCTTCCCCCTCCTCTCCCTCCTCCTCCTCTCTCCTGTGAGTTCCTTGTGTTAATCTGGAGTCTGGTGGCGAGGCTCAGGTAGTGTCTCTGGAGAGGAGGAGGAAGGGGGAGGAGGGAGGGAGGGAGGAGAGGAAGGGTAGGGGAAGGGAGGGTAAACGTTGAAGAAAGGAGAGGAGAAAGGAGTGAAGGATGATGGGATGAAAGGAGAGAGAAGGACGATAGGAAGGAAGGAGTGAGATGAATGATAGGAGAGAAGGATGAAGGGGGAAGGAGGAGGTGTTAAAAGAATGGGAAAGAATGGGAAGAGTGGTGAAATGGAATATATGAGTGCGAAAGAAAATAAGAAAGTGAAAGGATAATAGGAAGAATAATGATAGCGAAACGATAATAGGAAGAATAATGATAGGAATGAGCGATAAGAAATCCATGGGAAAAGATTTGTAAATGCAGATGATGGGAAGAAAAGTTGATTGGAAGAAAAAAATAAGAAGGATGATAGGAAGAGAGAAAAAAGACAGGCAAAGAATTATAATAGGAAAGAAATGTAATAAAAAGAGGGAGGATGATAAAAGGAAGACAACAATTAATAAAACACACAAAATACTTCCTATCCTTCAAATTACGTACAAGTATAATTACTATTCATAAAGAAATAATAAAAAAAAAGATGATAACAACTGACAAAATACTTAACAATTTTCCATTCATCCTTATTAAAACCACAACAATTATAATCATTCAATCGGAAAAGAAAGAAAAGAACAATAAATTACTTTCCATTTATCTTTAAAACCACGAAAAAAAATTATCGTTATTTACTAGAAAAAGAACAAAAAATACAATAACTTACTGTTCATTCATTCTAATAATAACAATTTATCATTCACTAGGAAAAGTAAAGAAAAAAAAAACAATATATAACAGTCCATCCACCCATACAATCACTAACAATTACAATCACCCACAAAAAATAATAAGAAACCAATAACTTACATCCCATTCATCCTTATAATCGCCTACAATTATTATTATTCACCAGCGCAATGAATAAGAAATCACTTTACCCAATAATAACACAGCCGCCTCGCTCTCTCTCTCTCTCCCCCTCTCTCTCGAGCATCGGCGTGGGAGAAGGAGAAGAAAATGTTTATACAACCCGAACAGATTTACATTCAGGGGCGGACGCTTGCCCTGAGGGACGCCGCGAAGCTCCCACGCCCGCCACACACAGTTACCGGTGGAGATCTTAGCCGTCCCACCTCGCTCAGTACTCGGGGCTGTGGTTAGTTTAGGTTTGATTAAGTTAGGTTTAGTTTGGGTTGTGTTGTGTTTAGTTTGGTTTGGTTTGGTTAGGTTAGGTTAGGTTAGGTTAAGTTTGGTTAGGTTAGGTTAGGTTAGGTTAAGTTTGGTTAGGTTAGGTTAGGTTAGGTTTGACAAATAAAAATAGGTTTGGATTAGTTAGGTTTGGTTAGGGTTGGGTTTGGTTAGGTTTGGTTTGGATACGTAAAATTATTCATAGAAAGATGGATAAACTGACAGATAAATGCATGGATAAAAACATAGACAAATACAAGAGAGATGGGTAGTTAGACAGCCAGATAGATGGACAAACAGATAGTTAGAGATGGGTAGTTAGACAGCCAGATAAATGCACAAACAGATAGTTAGACTTAGACAGCCAGATAGATGGACAAAAAGATATATAGACAGACAGACAGATATGTAGACAGATAGATAGACAGATACACAGATAACAAGATAGACAGATAAACTAACATATACAACCCCCAAATACTCACTCAACACTGCTCGCTTATCTCACTTGAATGACAAAGAGAAGCCCATACACAGTTAAAGGTTCCCGTGAAAAAACGTTTCCGACAGAACGTTTTCATCATTACGTAAGGTGTTTTTTGTGTTGACATTAAAGTGCTGCCACTACCATATCCGCTGATGGGTACCATGGGACAAAGACAAGATGACAAAGTAAGAGGAAAAGAGTAATAAAAAAAGTGAGAGGACAACAGAAAGAGAGAGAGAGAGAGAACCAAAGTAAGAGGACAAGAGGACAAGACAGAGAGACAGCAGAGAGAGAGAACCAATGTAAGAAGACAAGATGACAAGACAACAGAGAGGAAAAGAGTAATAAAAAGTGAGAGGACAAGATAGAAACAACAAGAGTAAGAGGACAAGAGAGGGGGCCAAAATAAGAGGACAAGAGAGGGGACCAAAGTAAGAGGACAAGAGTGAGAAGACAAGAGTGAGGACAAGAGTAAGAGGCCAGGAGTAACAGAACAAAAGTAAGAAAACAGACACTCACGATTAAAGGATATGGGAGTACGTACGTTGACAGACAGACTCCCACCACCACCACCACCACCACCACCACTACTCTCCTTTCTTCTCCCTCTCTCCCTAAGCGAACACAGTAGCCATCCGATGCGCCCATTACTTAAGTGTTAACAAATAGCCTATTATTGTAAATTAAGCGAGATGGTCCAAGAGATTCTTCAGGTAGCCGGGACGGGACGAGGCGAGACTTCCAGACGCCGCCATAAAACCTAACCTTTACAATGAAAAAAAAAACCCTATATTTTCCACCTTCCCCGGCGCCACTTGGACTCAGAACACCGCTAGGGTACAGATAAAACTTAAACACACAAAATGGCAGTAGGATTAATGCAGGGAAGGGGGAATTTGAGGGGGAACTAAGAGAAAACTGCAGGAACGTGAGGTGGTAATGTCAGCGGAGGTAGCGGAGCGAGGGAGGGACGGGGCCATCACAACAAGAGGTGGCGCGTCCTGGCTTCGGGTTACGGCCCATTGACGGCGTGAAAGGCAGGTAGGGCGGGACGGAGGCGCTCAATGGAGGCAGCCAAGACGCGCGCAAGACGAAATAAAAAGGCCATTGTAATAAGGACGGTAAGCTTTGTGCGCGAGACAAGAAATTACACGATGATTAAGGTAACAACGACCGCCTCAGTTCTCACCGATATAACGTTACTCTTGCTCGATTGGGCTTACTACGACTATTACGACTAGGAAGACTACGAGGAGGGATTACCGTGGGAGGAAGTGCCTGTAGGACTCTCTGTTCCGAGGGATTAACGTCCTCCCGAGGGAAACTGGGAAACTGTGAAACTGTGCCCAGGTCCGGTTACATCAGTGCCGGTGTGGTGGTGGTGGTGGTGGGGCAACAGTAGTAGTAGTAGTAGTAGTAGTAGTAGTAGTAGTAGTAGTAGTAGTAGTAGTAGTAGTAGTAGCAGTTGCAGTATTCTACCTCTCTCCCACCCTTCTTCACTAACTGACTCGCTCTCTTCTTCCTTTCTTTCTTCACTCACTCTCTCACTCACACAATCTTCACTCACTCTCTCACTCACACAATCTCTAACTCATTCCTTCACTCTCTCACTCTCACACTCCCTCTCTTATCAGGCGCACCAAAGCAGAGACACCCATAAAGATAAACACTTTCAAGACATTTACAAGTGCATTGGTCACACTCACTTGCTTCATTATTCACTTATCATCACGCCCTGCAATAACAAAGTGTAAAAAAACAATAATAAAAACTCTCCCAAATGTTAATTCCAATTAACAAAATACGATATAATTTGGACACCTGTCGATCGGGCGTTTAATTAACAGGTGTGCTGGACTTTAGTGTGTATGTGTGTACGTGTGTATGTGTGTGTGTGTGTGTGTGTGTGTGTGAGAGGTTAACACACACACACACACACACACACACACACACACACACACACACACACACACACACACACACACACCCCTTCTTGTATCGACGAAGTGAGATGCGAAAACTGATAGAAAGAGAACAGAGGCCCTTGTGTGTGTGTGTGTGTGTGTGTGTGTGTGTGTGTGTGTGTGTGTGTGTGTGTGTGTGTGTGTGTGTGTGTGTGTGTGTGAACTACAATCTATTAATAAGTGAGATGAACAGTGAGTAAGAAGGAGGTAGTGGTGGTGGTGGTGGTGGTGGTGGTGGTGGTGGTGGTGGTGGTGGCGGCGGCGGCAGGAGCAGGACGCCTTAGATACACTATTACAGGAGGCAGGCTGGCAGGCTTGGCAGGACGCAAATAAACACGACTTCTACGGTGCTGATAAAGATCTGATTACGCCGACCAGATACCACCTCTCTCTCTCTCTCTCTCTCTCTCTCTCTCTCTCTCTCTTAGGCTGTAGCAAATGATATCCTATGTTTAGTAATGCATCCCTACCTTTATAGCAACTTTCTCTCTCTCTCTCTCTCTCTCTCTCTCTCTCTCTCTCTCTCTCTCTCTCTCTCTCTCTCTCTCTCTCTCCATCTAGCTAATGATGCTCAGGTTTCCTTCCCAACAGAGCACAAGGAGACTACCTGACCTCCCTCAACACATCGCAATAAATAAAAGAAAGGAGGAGGAGGAGGAGGAGGAGGAGGAGGAGGAGGAGGAGGAGGAGGAGGAGGAGGAGGAGGAGGAGGAGGAGGAGGAGGAGTGAAAAATAGATGGGGTTTAGTATGAATTAAGAAAGACAGACAAGTGGTAAGGCAGAGAGAGAGAGAGAGAGAGAGAGAGAGAGAGAGAGAGAGAGAGAGAGAGAGAGAGAGAGAGAGAGAGAGAGAGAGAGAGAGAGAGAGAGAGAATTATGTCTGCTTTCGTCATAGTTACTCAAGCCTCACCTTCAATTTCTTTCCTGTACCAAGAATTTCCGACGAAGGAGAGGTGGAGCAAGAACGAGAGGGAGAGAGAGAGAGAGAGAGAGAGAGAGAGAGAGAGAGAGAGAGAGAGAGAGAGAGAGAGAGAGAGAGAGGAAATACCCACGAGACAGGAAGTGATAAGGAAATCTTGAGTAAACACGAGAAGGAAAAGGGAAAAAAATAAAAGGAGCTCCAGGTAAAGGTATTCGAATGTACTGAGGAGTCTTGGACGAATAAAGGGAATAAGTGAGAGGAGGAGATGATAAAGGGAGACAACAAAGGGAGGAGAAATGGGTGCTCGGTGTGTAAAGGTAACACTACACCTGGGCAGTCCCACCTGGGCCTTCTCTCTCTCTCTCTCTCTCTCTCTCTCTCTCTCTCTCTCTCTCTCTCTCTCTCTCTCTCTCAACTCATGGACGGAAAGTATTGTTAATAAACTACTAATACAACAACAACAACAACAACAACAACAACAACAACAACAGCTACTACTACTATTTTCTTCAATCTAATGGAGGAAAACTGAATTGAGAAATGGTTATTGAAAGACATATTAAACTACTACTACTTCTACTACTACTACTACTACTACTACTACTACTATGTGATGTTACTTAGCAAGACTTCTTTCTCTTCTAATATCTCTTAATTATTTCGTAAAGTGAATATCATTTCTCGCTCATAAATTTGTTGTTTTGTTTCGCCTTATCCTCTCCTGCGTCACGTCTCCTACCTCTTTTGCATAGTCACCCTTCTTCTTCTCCATCTTCTTTTTCCCCCTTTCCTCTGTCTTCTTTTCCCTCTTCATCTTTTATTTTCTCTTCATTTTTTTATTATTTCTTCTTCTATTCTACTTTTCTTCTTCTATTTCATCTTCGACAATACTTCTTCGTTTACTTTTCTTTATGTCTTCCTTATCTGATCCCTCCCTCTTCTTCTTCCTTCTCCTCCTCTTGTTCTTGTGTTTCTCCTCCTCTCCCTCCTTCTCCTCCTTCCTTTCCT
>NC_087180.1:15469114-15474114 GCF_035594125.1 Scylla paramamosain | reverse complement strand
CACAGCGACCCGGACAAGCAGGTTTTTGATGCCACGAAGAGGGACGCTGGTTCAAGAAGTGATGGCCCAAGAGAGAGAGAGAGAGAGAGAGAGAGAGAGAGAGAGAGAGAGAGAGAGAGAGAGAGAGAGAGAGAGAGAGAGAGAGAGAGAGAGAGAGAGAGAGAGAGAGAGAGAGAGAGAGAGCAGTGATGAAAGGTATGAAAAGGGTAGAGTGAATGATTAATAGAAGAGGGAAGGAGAAAAAAATTAGAGAAATGGTAAGAAAAGAGAGAGAAATGGTAAGAGAGAGGATAAGTAGACGTGTAAATGAAGGAAGAAAGGAAATAAAGAAGGAAAGGAAAAGAGGAGAAGAAGAATGAAGAAGAAGGTAGAAGGAAAAAGAGATAAATGAAGCTAAGGAGAGAATATGAAATGGTAGTATTAAAAAAAAATGAAATAAAGAAGTAAGCAAGTAGGAAAGAAAGAAGAAATATGAAAAAAGAAAGGGTAGAAAGAAGAACAGAGAAAAGACGAAAAGATAAAAAAAAACAGGAAGAACAAATAAACAAACAAAACAAAACAACCAAGCAAGAAAAGAAAACAAAACAAAAAAGAAAAAGAAAAAGAAAACGAGACGCAGGCAGGGAGACAGAGAGAGAGAGAGAGAGAGAGGCAGTGAGGGAGGGGCGGCTTGGCACAAGAACGGGCCAACCCACCATAACCATTGGGTCGAAAATAGGCGAGAATTAAACCCCTTTCCTACCTAATCCTCACCCAAAGCCTTCAAATTACCCAGCTACTCTCAGGTACTTCGTCTGATTGGACAGTTTATTGAGGGGGATTTGGACCACCGAGGGGAAGGGAGAGGGGACATGGGGGTGAGGGGAAAGGAGGGACAGGTGGTGGGGGGAGAAGTGGGGAGGGGAAATGGAGTGGTGGATGAAGGGAGGGGAATGACTGGTGGGTGTTGTGGTGGTGGTGATGTGGTGTGAGGGGAGATGAGGGGAAATGTTCAGGGAGAGAGGTGTGTGGTTGGGAGTAATTTTTGAAGGTGGGGAGAGTAGGAGGGGTATGCCAGACCACTTAATTTATTTTTTCTTTCTTTCTTGGTGTTTTCTCTAAATTTTGAGAGAGAGAGAGAGAGAGAGAGAGAGAGAGAGAGAGAGAGAGAGAGAGAGAGAGAGAGAGAGAGAGAGAGAGAGAGAATGTTGATACGCTACTGTATTTTCTATTATATTTTTAGCCTTCTCTCTCTCTCTCTCTCTCTCTCTCTCTCTCTCTCTCTCTCTCTCTCTCTCTCTCTCTCTCTCTCTCTCACATCTATCCTATCCTCTTTACTATTCTACATTTCATCCCCAATCCTCCTCTTTTTTCCCCTCCCATCCCATTCTCATCTCCCCATCACATCCTCACCTTTTTCTTCCCTACCCTAAAATTATCTCCCTTTTTTACACTTTCCCTCCATCACCATCATCTTTTTCACTCCCCTTCATCTCCCCATCACATCTTATCTCTTTACCTTCCCCATCCAAACGCTTCCACCCATCCACATCTCTCCATCTCCCTCCTTTACCACCACACCACCACTTCCTTAAACCACACACCTCCACTCTCTCTCTCTCTCTCTCTCTCTCTCTCTCTCTCTCCAGACCAGAACAATTGCGCCTCCAGGATTAGAGCCCAGTTTTCGCTGCGGCGTGGACAGGTCACTCCTTCTTAATTAATCGTGGTGCGCAAAATACCTGGAATAGGGAAGCGGTATAGGATTTCCGGGAATGGGAATAGGAACACATAGGCTAGTGATACATAAATGATGGGAACGACTGTGGTGGTGGTGGTGGTGGTGGTGGTGGTGGTGGTGGTGGTGGTGGTGGTGGTGGTGGTGGTAGTGGTTGTAGTTGTTTAGTAGTGGTAGTCAGAGAGAGAGAGAGAGAGAGAGAGAGAGAGAGAGAGAGAGAGAGAGAGAGAGAGAGAGAGAGAGAGAGAGAGAGAGAGAGAGAGAGAGAGAGAGAGAGGGCGCACTGAAAGAACCGACCAATCAGCTCTCACAGGTCAACCTCTCCTCCTGTTTCCTTTCCCTCCCTTGCCTCCTCTCACTTCCCTCCCTTTCCCCCCTCCGTCTCTCTCTCCTCTCCCTTTCCACACTCACTAATCACCTGGCGGCTCCACTAACGAGAGAGAGAGAGAGAGAGAGAGAGAGAGAGAGAGAGAGAGAGAGAGAGAGAGAGAGAGAGAGAGAGAGAGAGAGAGAGAGAGAGAGAGAGAGATCCGTATTAATAAACAGATCTGAGAATGAAAAGTTAGTCACGAAGTCAATATTTTTCTCAAACTTGGACCTAAAAATGGTGAATGAAAAAAGTTCCAAAGATTAAAGTTTGCATCTAAGAGTCATTTCAAAGTACCTGAGAATTAAAAGTATCTTAGGAGTCTTTTCTTTTCTTTTCTTTTTTTTATTTCATCAGGAGGTGGAACTGCCTTTGGTATTGATCAGTATTGGAGTTTCAATTTTTTTTTCTGTAACTAATTTCTATTCTTTACTGGTTTTCTAAATTAAATACAAAGGAAGTCCAAACAGCAACAGTTCTTGAGGTCCTTACATAAGAACATTAAAAAAAATAAGGGAAGCTGCAAGAAGCCACCAGGCCTACACGTGGCAGTCCCTGTATGAAACTTCGCTGTTTAGGTAATACGTGTACAGTCACGGTCATAAGTTGTGTTCTGCTTCGTTGGCATGAAGAATCGTATCCAGCTCAGATTCCTCCCCCGTCGCTGGCACCCTGCACTCCTCTCCTCACGACGCACTGTTGCTCAAACCTTCGCGGACACAACTTATGAGCATCACTGTAAATATATAAAGATAAATACCCCTATAAAGGCACATCTACAAGTACAAGCCAAGAAACTTTACTTAATCCAAACTGATCCAAACTAAACATATAAACTAACACTACTTTTGACCCCATTGTATGTATATGGGGAGACAAATATTCCACCTCGTCTTCCCTTCTGTACAGGCCAAGATTTTGTATTTTATTTAACCCATACCTTAAAATACGCTGATCCAAACTTAACACGTAAACTGACACTACTTTTGACCACCACTGTACGTACATAGAGAGACAAATACCCCACCTGTTCTTCCTCCCCCCATAAGAAAAGAAAAAAAAAATAAATATCACCTTTTACAATAACAATGCTAATACCAAGTTTGACCACCACTGTATGTATATAGAGACAAAAATCCCTCTCTTTCTCCCCCATAAAATAGCACCTTTAGAAGTACAGGGCAGGAACTTTCGCTTCATCCCGAGTGGTGAACTGCGCTAATCTCTCCCTCAAAAGTGCTTCGGTTGCCGCGCTCGGGGGCTTCACTGAATGGCTAATCACACCTCGAGCTGGTCCAATCACTTCCGGCCGAATGTCCCTTAATGAAGCCCTCTCTCGTTATTGCCATGGAGGTGTCGGGGTGAAGGAGGTGAAGGAGGTGCAGGAGGAAGAGTAAGGGAGGGAGTAGGGAGGGAATGTTGTTAGTGATGCGTGGGAGGGAGGGAGGGAGAGAGAGAGAGAGAGAGAGAGAGAGAGAGAGAGAGAGAGAGAGAGAGAGAGAGAGAGAGAGAGAGAGAGAGAGAGAGAGAGAGAGAGAGAGAGAGAGAGAGAGAGGGAGAAAGATTAAAAAGAAAAAAATAAATAAATAGATGAGAGATGAATGTGTTTGTGAGCGACAGCAAGAGAGAGAGAGAGAGAGAGAGAGAGAGAGAGAGAGAGAGAGAGAGAGAGAGAGAGAGAGAGAGAGAGAGAGAGAGAGAGAGAGAGAGAGAGAATTCTTAAGTGTGAGGGTGTGAAAGCGTGAAATCTGGACGATGAGGAGGACATGATAATTAGGAAAAAATAGAGATAGAGATAGTAAGAGAGAAAGAGAGGGAGTGAGAGTGAGAGAGTTCTAAGGGAGAGAGGGAGAGGATTCAAGTGTTTAGAAGAAAGACGAAAGGGCTAAAGAAAGGGAGAAGGGTGATAAGGGTAGAAGAAGGGAAGAGGAGGAGGAGGAGGAGGAGGAGGAGGAGGAGGAGGAGGAGGAGGAGGAGGAGGAGGTGCTGGGGCGTGACACAAGAGGAGTCAGACGCCAATAAAGTCAGTGGGTGGAAATTTGCTCAAAAATGAGAGAATTGAGAGAGAGAGAGAGAGAGAGAGAGAGAGAGAGAGAGAGAGAGAGAGAGAGAGAGAGAGAGAGAGAGAGAGAGAGAGAGAGAGAGAGAGAGAAACTACCACACTCATTCCACACATCCACATAACATTATATTCCCCCAAACCTTCATCACCCATTTCTACCCATTCCCCACATTAATCCCGCACGAAAACCCCCATTCATATTTCCTGATACATAACCTCCCCACATCCCCAACTATCTCCCCTCTCCCCAATATTAACACTATGATCTCCCATTCCCCAACACACCCCATGCACCTCAATGCCATTAACACCCCATCTCTTCTCCCCCATCTCCATCGTAAGTCTACTCCCCTCCCCAATACTCCCCTAAAACACCCTTCCTAACTAGCTAAACACCACAACACCTCCTCCACTAACCTCCCCACTCCCCGAACTACCTCCACCTATCTCCTCCCCACCCACACGTATCTGAGTATAATAACAAGGTCCTCTCCCCAAAAGAACCCCAAAAATACTCTCCCCACCAACTTCTACCTACCTACCCTTTCTTCCCCTCATCCACCCCATCTCCTCCACTACCCCCCAAAACCCAAACCTTCCCCTCTCTTCCCCCCACCATCACTACCCCAACCCTCCCTGAATGGCATAACACCTTTCCCTCCCCACCTACCTCCCCTCTGCTCCCCTCATCTCCCCCCACTGGACGCCATAATCAAAAACTACTTATCACCGTACTTGAAAAATCTTAACCTGAAAATGTTTCCTGATAAACGTCCCATTTTCAGTGTGTTTCGCCCCGTGTCAGAATGCTTCGCGGGTTCCTGGAGGTTTGTGGCGCGCGGGGGATGAGCGAA